>NW_013952696.1:406952-415022 GCF_001266775.1 Austrofundulus limnaeus
GTGTGTGTGTGTGTGTGTGTGTGTGTGTGTGTGTGTGTGTGTGTGCGCATGCGAGAGAGAGAGTTGGAATGAAAAACGAGGAGTGAGAGTTTCGGTGATTTGGATGTGAGCCACGGCCGAGACTGCTCGGAGTTTGTAGACCTGTTCCCAACAAAAAGAAAATAAAAAAACGCTGGTGAGTGCAAACCATCTGGTGCTTGAGTCGATGTGCAGCTGTTACACTGGTGTCAGAAGTGAAAATATGACCCTGCCTCTGAAGCTGTTGCCGTTGATGACTTCATCTGCTGTCGGAGATGTTGGCGGACAAGATGAAAAGAGAGGAGCTGGAAACGGGTGCCCGGGCCAAATCGTCGGCTGAGTGAGGGAAACGGCACTGAAAATGTCTGCTGAGGCTGGATTCTCACCAGGTTTGGCTAGGCTGGAGAACTTTTCGCGCCATGACCGCAGTTTCAGCAGGATGGAGTCGCGTGATGCATTGTCACGTGARGTAAACAAAGATGGCGGCGCCTGGGGACAGGAAGCTGCGGCTAACATGAAGACACCTAAATTTAATGATAACACACCGTGGGAGGTGTTTATTGCACAGTTCGAACTGTTAGCAGCTGCAGCTGGCTGGACTAATGAACATAAAGCACTGCAYTTAGCTTTGAGCCTGTGTGAGGATGCAGTTGCATGTTTGCTTTTGCTGAGAGAGGAGGAGAGGAGGGACTATGGTGCTCTGGTTGGGGCACTACAGAGAAGGTTTGGACAGTATAACCAGCCTGGGTTTCTTAGATCAGAGTTCCACAACAGACACAGACAGCCTGGGGAGCCCCTGCATATTTTGGCCCATGACATTGAATGTCTCTGCAGGCATGCGCATGATAACATGCCGCTTACAGTGCAGGCAGAGCTGGCTCGTGACCAGTTTCTGCAGGCCCTCAGTCCTAAAGAACTTCGTATACAGACTCAGCCCGCACGCCCAGCTACACTCAGTGCTGCCCTTGAGTTAGCACTGGAGAGAGAGATGCTGACAGGATCCACTGGGGGAGCCGAAGACCCACCGATAGTGAGGGCAATATCAGCACCTGCCGAACAGCTGGAGAGGCCAAGGGGTCCACTCAGTATGATCCAGACATCTACCAGTCAGTCACCCGCTTCGAGGGCCGTCCAGGCCGTCGACCACAAAGCTGCTGGGGATGCGGACAAGCTGGTCACCTCATCAGGCAGTGCCCCATGTTTGCAGCAGTGCAGGGAAATGCCCAAGGGCCCGTATAAGTGGGAGTACACGGGCCTACGAGACCAACACCCCCAGTCCACCACTGTCTCCACCAGGTTCAGTTATTACTGTAGGCTGGACCCAGTTTGGTGACTTTTGCCATGTTCCAGTGACGGTCCCTGGGGTGTCCTGGACAGAACTCCTGGACACAGGGTCCAACGCAATGCTGGTTCGACCTGATGTCATCCCTCCCGGAACTGCTGTGCAGGAAACTGATGTGCAACTGAAGACAGTGACAGGTGATTTGGCCCCCATAAGAGGGAAAGGACTATTCCAGATTAAGGTGGGAGACCTTATTTTGACCTATGCTACCTGGGTGGCAGATGTACAGGACACCTGCATCCTTGGATTGGATTTTTTACGGGCCATTGGTGGTGTGCTAGACCTGGGCAAAGGATTTCTACTACTCCCTGGAGGGAAATCTGTACAACTTGTCCCCCCTCGTCAAGCCCAAGCCCTGCTGCAGTGTTTGCCTGCACTACTGAGACCCCTACATTGCCACCAACTGAACAGCAAACTGAAGAGGACGAGAYGCTGTCTGCATTGAGGAAAATCTGGTCCAAGAACTGTGAAGGGCTGGATCATCAGCAACAGGAGAGCCTGTGGCAGGTGCTGCTGGAGTTTAAAGACACTGGAATGAGTGGGCATGGACATTATGGGCGCTTTCCCCTGCACCAGTAAGGGAAATCATTATGTCCTCGTCGCCATGGACTATTTTACTAAGTGGCCGGAGGCGTATGCCATCCCAGACCAGGAGACTGAAACTGTTGCTGACGCACTAGTGGAGGGGATGTTCAGCCGGTTCGGGACAGTGGAGACTCTTCACAGCGATCAAGGATGGAACTTTGAATCCAAAGTGTTCTCTGCCATGTGTGACCACCTTGGCATTCAGAAAACCCGCACCACCCCACTCCACCCCCAGAGTGATGGCTTGGTAGAGAGGTTTAACAGGACACTGGCCAAGCAGTTAGCCATCCTCACCTCAGAACACCAGCGGGACTGGGACACCATCTTCCCCTCGTTCTCATGGCCTACAGGTCAGCTGTCCAGGACTCTACCCAGTGCACACCTGCCCTGCTTATGTTAGGAAGAGAGCTGAGGACCCCGGCTGAGTTAGCTTTTGGGAAACCCCCCYATGCACCAGAGGCACCACCCGGTCCAGACTAGGAAACTGCAGGATCAACTGGAATCAGCACATTCCTATGCTCAGGACCAGTTGGCAAAAGCAGGACTGCATCAAAAGAGGAATTAGGACAACACCACTAAAGGGAGGCACTTTCTCGCAGGAGACTTGGTGTGGGTCTTCAGCCCAAAAAGAAAAAAAGGAAGATGTCCTAAACTGGGTAGCAGCTGAGTGGGTCCCTGCAGTGTTCTGGAACAAGTTGGAGAGGTGGTCTACAGGGTACAGTTGCCCCCTAGAAGCAGGAAAGTAGTCCTGCACAGAGACAGAATGGCCCCCTWTAGAGGACATTCCCTTCCCCCTTTCATGGAGGGACAGGTGCAAAGTCCTCRGGCCCCTACACAGGTGGATTTGCAACAGGAACTGTCTCTCTCTCCAATCCCTATAACTCCTGTGGTCCCTCAAAGCCCCAGAAGACCAAGGAGGCGACATCAACTACCTCCCCGCCTCACAGACTGTGTTGTTCCCTCGAGGACGAAGAACTTTTTGTTGGGGGGGCAGTGTAATGATCCTTAAGGAGTTATTGTTGCATGTTAAATGTTTCTGGTTGTGCTGTAATGGTTCTTTGAATTGATGTGTTTTTGGGTGTTTCTGCAGGGGCTGTTGGGTGTTGTTAGGGGTGTGGTTTTTACCTTGTGTGTGTGTGTGCGTGCGTGTGCGCGTGAGAGTTGGAATGAAAAAGGAGGAGCGAGAGTTTTGGTGATTTGGATGTGAGCCACGGCCGAGACTGCTCGGAGTTTGTAGACCTGTTCCTTACAAAAAGAAAATAAAAAAAACGCTGATGAGTGCAAACCGTCTGGTGCTTGAGTCGATGCGCAGCTGTTACAATATTGTAATCAGTCAGAGACAGTGGAGCATGTATTGATTCATTGTAACAAATATAGAAATCACAGAGATAATCTTTTAGGTCATTAATTAATGGAAAACAGCAGAACTTTACATTATTAATGCTTTTGGAGGGTAAATCTGCTACCATATTCAGTAAAATTTATTTTTTGAAACCAACAGGTTCATTTAGTAGAATATAGTTTTTTTTCCCTTCTTGCCTGCCTTCTCCAGTTCCACCAACCAGTTTAGTGGTGGCGGTAATGCACTAAAACAGTCTGCCAGCCGCCATTAAACCAAAAGAAGAAGAAGAAGGAAGTCGATGCTTCTCCGCCTGACTAAATAAGAGTAAGTAAAGGTTGATTTACGTTTTTAATGCATGTTAAAACTTTAACAAATCGCACGACAGAATGTTTGTGTCACAGGTACACACAGCTTTTTGTCGGTTGACAAAGAAAACAGTGAGTGGCTCGGTTGTTTCACCAAGTTAAGCTGCTATTGCTAACAATAAGCCCCACAGCATGAGTTTGTTTATTGTTTCAGAGCAGTTCAAATCGATGTTGAATAACATAATATGTAACCTAATGGACCACAATAGGGGAGGAAACGTGTTTTTAGTTTCTAATGTCATCCAGGTTTTTTAAATGTGTGTACCTTTTATGTATGCGCATTATTTTACTGAATAAACAGCAGTTTACTGACTGACTTTTAAATAAACTTTATTAACAAAACAACAACCATAAACAGTAATATACACGAGGAGAGAGAGGTGCATAAAAGAAAGAAAAGACGGGTACAAAAATGCAAAAACAAGGTAATCAGAAGACAAAATAAAAGGTTATAATTTAAATTCTTTACATATATATATATATTTTAGTTCTATGGCTTTAGAATTTGGTGCAGAGTTTCAGTGAGTCAAAAAAACAGTACAAATAGGCCTTAAAAACAGTAAGATTGGGCTTTTGTTTTGTAAATTTACTGGCATGAACGTGGAATTTAGCTAAAAATATGAGAAAGTTCATGACATATTTTATCTCAGACATTTTAAAATCAAAGACACCAAATAAAACATGTTTTACATTCAGTTTAACAGGGATATCAAATTTACTATTAAAAAACAAATTAAGGTCACACCAAAAGTTTTTACTAATTGTGCAGTCCCAGAAAAGATGGGTTAATGTTTCATTTTCAAGATGACAAAAGGAACAAAGAGGATCAATATATGAAATATATTTAGCCAGAGCTGAGTTTGTAGGATAACATCTGTGTAAGATTTTAAATGATACTCCTTATTCGAGACAAAGAACTTTTTAGGCAGTAACCATGCCTTTTCTTGATCTATATCAACATACAAATTATTCCAATAAAATATAGAAGCAGGTTTACTAATAGTACTTTTTTGGATTATTTCTCTAATATGTTTATTTTATTACTGACTGACTTATTTAGGTCATGAAATTGATTGTCATCATGATCATCTGTGCTGTTTCAGGGCGTTTTCTTTATTTACAATCATTTATAATTTGAGACAAATAATCTATGATGAAGAGAGATGATCGTGTTTATCGTCTCTTCCTTCAGAATGTTGTTGGTCTTGATGGTGCAGGTTAAAGGGTACGTTTATGGACAGATTTGTCTGGATGACTTCTTTCTGTATAAAGGCAAAACTGGAGATGAAGACACAAGCCAAAATATTCAGTAGATGTATCTTTGTTGGGTGTTTCCAACCAAATAACTGCAACATTGGAATACAGCTGAACTAGAGCACATTCAGGGCTCTAAACTAACCTTTTGCACTGGTTGCACCGGTGTGCCTAACATTTTTTCTTAGGTGCACCAGCACAAAAGTTAGATGCACCCAAATTTTCAACCACATCGCCTAACATCAGAGTTTTACAGGTTATTTTTTAAATCACTGTTCATTAAGGCAATATTAACTCGAAAATAATTAGTTAACAATCTATTAAACATGATGATCTTTATTTGAACCAGAACTGTAGACATTTAACTTACTGAAAAATGTTTAAAGTGATTCTATAAAATTCTAAGTGCAGATGTTTTAAGAGCTGAATGTCTTGTAAACATCTGAAACATTTCATGGTTACATTTTTTTAGACACCTGCCCCTCAGATGGACAACTATGGATCTTTGGCCTTGAATAAACCAGAATGATGAACKGAGAATAATGATTAATAAGAGAAAAATTACTTATATTTATTAAAAGGTTGTGCAGATTTTTTTAAATAATAACACATAAAAGTCTGCAATTTCATCATTAGTTGACTCTTAATATCTTATATTATTTCACTTAAATATCTAATACAGGGGTGCCCAACCAGTCGCTCGGTTCCCAGGTGCCCGCGAAGTGCAACCTTGCTCTAACTGTTAGAGCAAGGTTGCGCTCCAGTCGGGAGCTCGCTGAGCTTCATTCTAACTCCGGCAGAAGCGGTGGAGGTMGGAGGAGGAGAGCGGAGGGAGCGCGTTCAGGAATGTAAACTCCTCCCGCCTCCAACCTCCACTGCTTCTGCCGGAATTAGAAGGAAGCTCAGAGGAGGGTGGTCTCGCAAGTTTTGGGTGCTGTGAAACAGTGCTCCAAACATGATCTTGCAAGACTTTAGGGTCACGTGTTTAAAACATGATCTTGAGTTGAAAAATAATGAACGACAAACGAGCTATCAAGCAAACAAAAACTTATTATTTTCACCTGGAGTGGGAAGAGGTCTCATGTAATTTGAGCGGTGCCTTGGCCAAAAAGGATAACGTGGAGCGGCATTTCAAAACAATGCACAAACGCGGATTTCCTCCTAAAACTGCACAGCATCGATTTTCACACCAGAGGTAAGGCTAATGTAGCCCATCCTGCCTCAACTCAAAAAAGGTGTTGAAAATGAGGTTTTGACTCTGCAAAATGACATTGGGATCAAATCCTGAGCAACAAGTGGCATGGATGGAGAGTTCTGCAGTCTGCTGTCAGAGGAAACGTATCCCAACATCAGAAGAGGTGCTTTGGACTTGACAGAAKTTTTTGGATCTACCTGTGTGAGTCTGCTTTCTCTCACATGAAAWTCATCAAATCCAAGTCTGGAGCCAGCAGTCTGGACCAGTGAGGGCCAGCACCTGCAGAAGACACACCATCCTGCATGCTGCACAGAGATTGAGGTTTGAAATAGTTGTTGATTTYTGAATCTGCACCATCGTAAGTCASTTTTTGTAATAGTATAAACAAGAAAGTTTTATATTGTGTGCTTTGACTTTGAAAAAAGGGCGGTACTCTTGTTGTAGCCGTGTTGACCCTGATTGATAGTTTTTTGTTTTGTTTTTTCCTCCCCCGTATGGAGAGAAGACAGGAGAGTTCTTTGAATAAATGTAGACGAGTTCCCGTGCTCCAAAGTTATTTGACTCTGTGGTTCTCACTGGGCATGTTTTCAGCCCTCGTAGCTCYCAKGTTACAGTGAGTACTAATTGAAGGAGATTAAAAAATCCTTTTTGTTCGAGCATCACTTTTCTGTTTCTCTGTCAGGAGTTAAGTAAGGATTTTATCTTTTCTTTTTTTTGTAGGTAAATATATGGTTAAGTAGATAGTTTTGTTTGAACTAGCAACACATTATGTTCTGTTTTATTTACTTTAAAGAAGTGAGGAGTAGGGAGACGAAAAATTGTTTTTTTTTTAATACTGAGACTGGACGAGTAGAGCTCGGCAAACTGCTGCCTTCAAAAGTAGCTCTTGGTTCAAAAAAGGTTGGGCACCCCTGATCTAATATGTCTAATTTTATCCTCCTGAGACCCAGAACAACCTATTTCAGATACTTGGAATGTAACTGTGGTGAAGTCAATTAAGCGCAAAAGCGGCCTGCCATACCCGTGAGCTTCCTCGTCCTGCTCATATAATCTGCAGCGTTTAGACCCCGACTGTTAAATTAACAAGATGGATTTAAGAGAGAGCAACCYTCCACATCTTGTTTTCATCTCCAGTTAACAAGAAAGAACTATTTTTAGACTTCGATCTGGGTTAAAAAATAAAAATAAAAACCTCCTGTTGTTTCGCTATGCGTGCGCACGTGTACAGATTTTTGCTTCATGGTGGGTACAATTATTGACCATTTCCCCGGTACACACAGCCTGGTGAGGTTAGGGTTTGGGTCAGGTGTGTAGTCTACCTGGGAGGATATGGTTGGCTATAGAATTGACGGGGAAATGAATGGAAGCCAATGCAAAGTCCCCATGAGGATAGAACAACAAATYTGTGTGTGCCCGGGAGGTGTTGAGCGGAGCCCGCGAGCAGAGCGCAGTGTTATTAGGAGACATGAGACTGTCGGCGGGCGACCATTGATACTGCTGGATTATTTCTAATGGAACATGTTGAAAACTTTTRGTTTCAGTGGGCGACCGCTCCCCCTCCTCCTCCCCCTCAGTCACACCAGTGTGACCGMACATTTGTTTTAGTCGCACTATTAGGAAATCTGGTCGCATTTGCGACCAGATTGGTCGCACTCTAGGGCCCTGACATTGAATATCTTTACATACACACAATGTGTTTCATTGAGTGTCACACATGAAATGCATGGTTGTAATACAGCACAATTCCCCAACCATCACATAAATTTATGCTTTGTTCAGTCTAAAATTAAATTTCATGCAAGGTGGTGTAGAAAAGATCTTGCATCTTAAATTTGACTTGCTTAACCTGCAGATACCCTGAAGCAGGGGTGCCCAAACATTTTCCCCGAGAGGGCCAAAATGAAAATCTATCCATGGCTGTGGGCCAAATGCAGTAATATAATACATGAAATACAAATACTTTTTAAAA
>NW_013952696.1:415317-424326 GCF_001266775.1 Austrofundulus limnaeus
CTGTTGGTGGGCCAAATCAAATGGCTTGGTGGGCCAAATTTGGCCTGCGGGCCCCACTTTGGGCTCCTCTGCCCTGAAGTCATATTTGTGTGTCGTCTATCTTTGAATGGGGTTGATTCCATGAGTTAATCAGTTGTAAATGTTTAGTCACCAATTACTTTCTGAAAGTTTCATTAAACCTGTTCACTAGTTTGAAAAAATATTTTGCCAACACTAGGATTTGGGAAAATCACATCCTGTGCAATTAATAGTCAGAAAAACTGTAACTGATTATTTTTTGGCACTTGACAATTAATACAAAAAAATGCCACCAGGCAGACTGACTGGTCCCTGGTCGATTCGCTCGTTGCTCCTCTCCGCTTTGTATATGACAAACATCTTTAATTTTTTTTGTCATAACTGTAGAATAATTGGTCTAGCAAAACAATTTTAGAACTTCTGTAAAGCTTGAAGTCTGTACTTTTGACACAATTTGAAACACATTTTTACYGAGAGCCAATATTTCCRACTAGAGGGATTTAAATTGCTCAGGTGACTATGGCATGCAGGCGTCCAGGGACTCCAGGGGCTTAATTGTCATGTTAATTGTTATTGGCAAAATACCACAATTAATCATGATTGTTTTTGCCAATATTGCTCAACCTTAGCCAACACTATACAGTAGATAAATATGTACAGACATGATGAGCAAAAACATAATTTCCCAGCCCAGTGGCAAAAGCTAAATAAAATAAGGTGTTGATGTTATTTAATACAGAAAATGAGGCCAACTAAATTGTACACTGAAAAATGTATAAAAGTGCTTGACTTTATTTTCTAATAGGAGCAGTTTGATGTATTGATGGTATCTTAAAAACAGCATTCGTTTGTTTTTCTAATTAATTTTTTTATTGCTTTTTACAATTTTTAGCTTCAACTTAGGATGACCGATTCTTCACTTCTCAACTCTGACCTGGAATTACAGCACCAAGAAGAGATATATCAGCAACTWCTTTTACAGGTAATTTTGCTCTCATTTTTTAATTTTATTTAAAACAACTTGAAATTTAAAATGTGTATTATTAATAATAGTGAAAAACATAGAAACTGAAAACCATTGAATGAGTCAGTCATTCCTTATGAATATTAGTTCAATGAAATTATATAAAAAAGATAAATACATAAATAAATAAAAAAGCTAATGAAACCTGCCATGACAAAATAGATGGTTCCCCAGAAAAGATTGAAAATAATTTGGCCATAGGGACAGGATTAGGATTAGGACTGGGCGGTATGACCTCAAATTCATATCATAGTATAAATTGAATCCCTTCACGGTAACGCAGAGGCGATTTCTCTAAGACTGCAAGGGAAGCTCAGCTTCCCCTAAAATGTAAAAAAAAAAAGATCAAATATATACTGTTGTGTGTAACATGTGATTGACTAAATATGTGCTACAATGTGCTCAACTTTTGTTCAGAATGAGCTTCTTATCACTGGTAACGACGCGGCTTTCCTCATTTCACTCATTCCCGCAGCTTTACAGTGCTTAAACAGTCGGACGCTGAGCGTCTACAGAGCTCATTAGCCGTGCAGAGACTGCAGCCAAATGAGACGAGTCATTGGATAAATGCTGGCTTTGTCCCGCCCATCGGACGCTGWGTGTCTCTGGATGGATTTATGACGGAACGAAATCCACGCCTTTTTTTCTCATTTCTGTGGGTAACGATACATTAAAAACATTATTTTTCTCCGACAACTTGGGTGTGAAAAAACTACAGTTGTTAAAGCTTCGCTCTGCATGWCATGCAGCGGGYGGTGGGGGGATAATCCCGACGTAACCTTTCTACAGCGGGAGGAGGACATTTTGAGGATTTATTCTCTATACYTGTTTTAAAATGCTATAATTTCTTCATTATATTTCAAACTCCTGCTCAGTTGTCTCTYCACRCGCAGCCCTGTTGACACAGGTGCGATGATGTAAATGACGATAGGCCGGTAGAGGGTAAATTTCTACCATAGGCCAACTTCATACTGTTTCTACCGTCTACTACATAAATCGCGCCCTAGACAGGCTGCACTTTAGTTTAACATGTCCCTATGGCCAAAAAGCATCACATGTTGTACCAGTTATGCTGTGCTCACAGCAAATGCGTTTTGAGTGTCAGGGGTGCCAGGTTTACATGAAAAGTCTATGGCGGACGTGCGTCAAGGGGCATCGGGAAGTGCTTTGATGCAACTAGAGAATCTAGCGCGTCACGTTTTGAAGAGTTAGGTGCACGTCGAATGCTGGAGTTGGAAAATCTGAACTTTTGCAGCTTGGCGCAGAGCATCAACCAATCAGAGAGACTCCACTATTATGCTACGTTCACACCAAACGCGTTGCGCMCCTCCAAAGATCTCAAAACGCACGCATCTTGATGCTGGTGTCCAGTGAGGACAGGTGCATTTGATGTTAACGTAGATGCGCTTCTTTAGACGCTCGAGGGGAGGAGCCTTTTTAACCGTAGTTTCGACAACTTACCAAACATGCCGACTTCCTCACTAATKGTCCTCCAGGTGAAGTCCTTTTTATTTCAATCACGATAATGGACACTGGAATGATCATAAATGATTGGACTATCAGTTTTTCCTCCATTGTTTGTGTGATCCGATTTCCCGGGCTTCCTGTATTTCCGGCTCGTCACCAGTGCGTCACTGAGCAGAGTCCCTCTGATTGGTTGATGCGACACGTCAAGCAGSAAAAGTTCAGATTTTCCAACCCACGCGTCAGACGCTTGACGTGCCGCACGCATGGAAAATGTTCATGACATGTGCACTGCTTCYAATCGCGCTACTCCAAATGCGCCAGARGTGCTGRTCAGCTTCTAGACGCCCCTTGATGTGTATCCACCATTGACTTTGCATGTAAACCAGATGCTCCTGATGCTCAAAATGCGTTTGGTGTAAATGTACCATCAGGGATGTCCCGATCCAGATTTTTTGCTCCCGATACAATCCAATTTTTTTAATGATTAATCTTTCCGATACCYAGCCGATAGCTTTATTTCTTTATTTCTTTCCAAGAGACAAGGCTGGTAGTATTAAAGCGAGCCCTGCTGTTCCCACCACGAGAAACATCCAGTTTGCAGATTTTGCAAGATGCAGTTTCAGCATCATRYTTTTACATTGAAAAGTGTTCCCACACTGGGGACATGGTTGCATACTTGTGTGCGTCTTGACTTCTTAACGGCAGTTGTAAATCACGATGATGCTGAAAACTGTCYCAAAAACTGGATCGGCCCGATCACARGACTAAATCCGATTCTACCCAATTTTTTGGTCTGATCGGGACATCTCTATCCACTATGTGACATTGCGGTGCATTTTCCGATGAGACAGTTTCCTGAATGATGCCCAGGGGCCTCATGTATCAACGGTGCGTACGCACAAAAATCTTGCGTACGCCATTTTCCACGCAAAACTCCGGATGTATCAAAACTCAACTGAATGCGGAAATGTGCACAGCCCCACGCCAACTCCAGGGCTGGCGTACGCACGTTTCTGTGGCTTTGGTTCCATTGGCGACACTTAGAGGTGATTCTGAGAAACTGTTCATGATGTAAAAATGATTATTGTTCACACCAGACACACATGATTAACAATTTTTACATCCACATGATTAACAATTATTACATCCACATGGACGCAGTTAAATAAAAGACGCGCAAAGTTGTGCCAAAAATAAATTTAACAGGAACAGATTCAGCCTTACTAGAGGATATAATAAATAGTGTAACACACAGAGCTTTTATTTATAAACAGATTTTTCTGATGACGAGTGGCTCATCAGCCGTTTTGAGGAAAAATCATTTTTAGTTTGGCACTGCTGCGCTCTGGGAGCGTGACGCAGCGAGTAGCCACGTGTGCCACGCGTGCACGTGCAGCAGCAGCGATTGAACTGGGGTTCCACAGGAGCTTTCCAGAGGGAGCTGGCAGACCCATCTGGACCGTGTCAGTCCAGTCCACCCAAAGCTGAGTCATGACCAACAGAACGGTCTCATTCATTTGATTCTAAAGGCTGAGTTATGTGAGTTACCCTCGCCAGCAGTGGAGGTGTTTCATACGTTGCGTTTATGTTGTAGATTTCTCCAAAATGACACGTGGAAGTACACTTTACAACTTGTGAAAATGCTGTAAGTAGGAGAGCAAAAGCTGGACAGACAAACAGACTGCGCACAAAGGCTGCAGCGTTTGTGGAGACTCCAACATCACGTCATGAAAACTCTACTGAGACGCAGAGACTCGTTTCTTCATATCAGCTATGAAATAGACTAAGATCTATGTTCTACCAAACATTTAAGTTCCTCTGTGTTTACAGTAATTATGGTAATAAACTTGTGCGCAAAGTGATAAGCCGGTTTGTGCAACACACACACACCGACACACAATCACTCATTCTTTGCGTGATAAACATATTTTATTCCTATTTTTACTTAGGATTTTTTTCACACTCACTTTATATTAAATTCATTACATTTATGACATTAGAAATCATTTCTGATCGTGCAGGGATCACTCACACATGTCCTTCACACATGCAGGAAGTAATTAGCATCTGCTTAACATATGTTAATGAAGGCGTGTCAGGGGAGGTGTCTTACCTGCGCTCAGTTCCACGTTAATTGTGATGTACAAAAGCAATGTGCGTTGGTTCAGGCGTACGCACAGTTTGATACATCTGGATTTTTTTGTGCATACGCCGTTTTCTGGATTTGACCGTATGTAAGGTTTCAGTAAGAAATCCATGTAAGTCTTTGTACACGAGGTCCCAGATGGGCAGGAGGTCTTTAGCTGAAATTGAGTGCCTGTAGTCGATGTCCTGGCTGGAGATATTGGCACCGATGCGGGTCAGCGTCTCGTCAAACCGTACTGAAAGTGAGCCTCGTCAGCTCGCAGCTCCTGGAGATGTGAAACTCATCAAACTCAGAACTTCTCTGAATTATTTCATAAATTAATTATGGATTAATTATCTAGTGAGAGCGACGCACTCTCGCTCTCAGTAACTAAAGAGAAGCCACTTTCTTTATTCCATCCGCCATTAAACAGAGACTGGCAAAGGAGGAAAACAACCAAGAGGCTCTTGACGTTTCATGCGCGTCTAGCAGTTTTGATGAGCATCTGACATCAAACTTGAGGTGTTAAATGCATTTTTGATGCTCAAATCACTTTTGGTGTGAGCGCAACATTAGTCTGCCTATTTKAAGGTCAACACCCACCATTGCAGTCCCAAGTACCGGTTAATCACTTTAGTAGAATGAACTCTGAAGGCTGATGACATCAAAAAAGTAATGAGCCAGAGTAGGGTTGGGCATAATCGTATCGTGTGCAATTAATCGTCAGAAAAACATTAATCGATTACTTTTTGGTACTTGACGTTTAATACGATCAATGCCAGCAGGCAGACTGACTGGAGATTACTCCGGTCTGTCCGCTCGGTGCTCTTTTCCACTTCAAATATGACGAACATTAAAAATAAATTTCTGTAATTTATTTATCTATCAACACAATTTAAAACATGATGTATAGCCTGAAATCTGTCATTTTCACACAGTTCGGAACATTTTTTTATAAACAGCAAATCTTTCCCACTAAATTGGTCATGTTACCAGGACATAAGGGTGTCCAGGGACTCCAGGGGATTAATCGTCAAATTAATTATCGGCTAAATAGCACCATTAATCGCGATTAATTTTTTTGCCAATATTGCCCAACCCTAAGCCAGAGACCGGAGAGTTTATTCCTGATGGAGGAGTATGCAGTGACGACAATTTAAAGTTCAAATGATTTAGTGGATGTCTTCAATGGTTTATCTACAAGCCATGAAGATCAAAGTAGAACTGATYGAGTAAGGTTCATCACTTTTGGAGCGGCTATGACACTTAAAAGACACTTGCAGTTTATCTTTTTTTCCATTTTTGTTCAAACTTCTTACACTTCTGGCAGAACAAGAAATTTCATTTAACCAAGGTTCAGACTTTGATTTTGGTTCAACTYTCTTGAGGGGAGCAACATCATCAAGAARATTTTTGCATTTACGATAAAAGATGGAAGTAATCTCATCAGTATTAAAACCAGCATTAAAATCAGTATCAAAACCAGTAATAAAACCAGGGCAACACTCTAAAACCTCGTTAAAAACAACAMAAAACTGTTCAGRTGCAGAGGRCTTAAAAARATGATGACATGCCTGAATCAAAGGTTTAAAATCACAGCCTGGCAAATAGGTTTCAAAAAGCATAGGACAGTGATCAGAAAACACGTTGTCACATGTTAAAAACCGGTAAACCAAAAGATGACACAAGGTCCAGAGTGTGGTCGTGTTTTTGGTTGGACCTGACACAGACTGAACAAGATGAAATGATTCTAAAAGGTGTAAAAAGTCTTTGACCAATGGCTTTGTAAGAAAATTCATATTCAATAAACTGAAGTCGGTATTATAAACACAATTGTTAAATAAAATGATTTGTAGGAGGAATGAAAACCATACAACACCAGAACTCTGGAATCGAGTGGGTTTTATTACTGCGCCTGCAGACAGGAAACCCACACTCCTGAAGAACCAGGAAGTCCATCTATTTATACAGGTTCTTCAATGCCTTCGCTCGCCCCCTGCTGACCTATGGCTGAGTCACAGGCATTCAGACAAAATTCTCATCTAATGTTATTCCAACGTTTAATTATGTTTTGTAACAGATGTTTCGGACATGTAACTAATCTATTATGTTTTGATTGAAATAGGTATAAACACTGTCAACATTACAACAAGGAGAACTTAAGAATATAGCGTTGTGCTTTTAACATCAGTACTATTCTTCCTAACTTTAAATTTCTTCAGCTTAGTGGGACAGCACACGTGAAAATTAAAATCCCCAATGATTAAAGCATGCTCACATTTGGCCATGATTCAAGCCAAAAAGTCAGAGAATACCTTATTAAAGTCCTTGTTATATTTGGGAGGATCTAGTCTACAGAAGTTCAGATTCTGTTGACACATTAATACCGAATGCCTAACCCGCAAAGCTTACCGTTTCCTCACAACTTTCCATGTCCACACCTTAATTGCAGGTTTGTCCCCACGGCTGATCTGTCCAGTTTCCAGGTCCAGTTTGTGGTGCAATATAAAACTGTCTGTCTCACCCTGATCGGAATCCTATTTGATGTCATTGACCATATATGGAAGTCTGTTTTTTACTAATCACTTACTTGAAAACTCACAAATTCCTTTTTAAAACAATTTTGTTACTTTCAACATTTGCCATTGAACATAGGTGTTTATTTTTTTGTCTTTATCATATTTTGCTGTATATGCAAAAAAAAAAWTTACTCTAAGCTTCTGCTGTCAGTGTTAGATTTTGCCCTCATATTTAAAGAATTAAATATGATGCCATACAGATAATTATTGATMCTATAAATCATATTCATTATATCATTTATACATAATTATAGGCATTTTCAAAATTGGTTAAGTTTTATTATTACAAGTCATCTTAAAACCCCACACTAGTTGTTTCAGTGGTACATCAAACTTAAAAAAAATGTATGTTCTTAAATGCTTTTATAACTACAAGGTCAAAACTGGACAGCAGAACCAGTCAATTAATTAATCAGTTTTTCTACTGGAAAAGCTAAACTAGCCACTGAATTCTAGTAGTTTTGTAAATAATGCATATATGTTCTGTAAGAACATTTGCAAATGGTTTTCACAAGTGTAAAGCATACAATATTTGTTCTAATAAATGTCTTTTAGCGTTTTATTTACACAAAATATGTGCTGTTTATCTTCAATAACCAGAAGAAATATTTGGCCTTTTTTTAGACAATGGGGAAGCTGCAAACTGAAACTCCAGACTCCAAAGTAATCCGACCTCAACCTGGTAAGTTTCTCTGCAATAAGTGGTGGAGCCATTTTTATAAAAGGTTACTATTAATTGGTTCTAAAGTTTTTCTTATGGGTACATAAATATACGTTCTAGTCTTTACCAGGTTTTAAATTTAGGTAAATAATACTATAGATGCCAAGTAAGATTGTCATTTATTTCAGTGATGCTGCATACACACCAAACACAATTATAGCCTCTGGAGCACGTGCAAAGTCTATGATTGACGCGCGTCAAGCAGCGTCGGGAAGTGCTGCGATGCGTCTTAACACGATTACAGCGGCATGTTTGACATCACGCATCAAGCACGTCAAACACTGGAGTTGAAAAATCCAAACTTTTGTAGCTCGACGAGGCACGTCAACCAATCAGAGACTCCACTGTGTGGCGTAGTGACAAATTTTCTGACCAGTTTCCTGAATGATATCCACCAACCTGAGACAGATGGACAGGAGCTCTTTAGCTGAAACTGAGTGCCTGTAGTCGGTGTCCTGGCAGGAAATTTGGGCACRGACGCTGGTCAGCGGCTCATCAAACTGGACTCGGGACAAAAATAGTTCTAAAAGCTAGCCTCGTTAGCTTGTAGCTCCTGGGTGATGAAACTAACCAAACTCAGAACGTCTCTGAATTATCTGGTGAATTAATTATCTGATGAGTACAACTTTCTCATGCTCTCAGTGAATAAAGCAAAGTCGCATCCTTTATTTCAGGGGTTCTTAACCTTTTTGACCTCGGGGCCCAATTTGTTGAACATAAAGTGACACGAGGCCCAGTCACACATTACCAATGTATGGATCAAAATGATAATTATTCTAAATCTTGGTTTAATTTGTATTGTATTTGCATTATAACCTAATTAAATACACTTAAATTTTAAAAGAAAAAAATACTGTCAAATAATCAGAAGACATGATTATGACAAACATTTTTTTATTGTGTAAGCTGCCCATGACAACTATTTGAACAAAATACAGTCAACAGCCATTCAACAGACCACTCAGGCTTATCAACACAAAAATAGATGTTTTATATAAACATAACAAAAACAGACAATTCAATAAATAAAACTGTGGTCATAAAATAAATAAATTCAAAATGTTAAATGTAAGTG
>NW_013952696.1:424415-428401 GCF_001266775.1 Austrofundulus limnaeus
TACATGAATATTTAATTCCCTTGCCTAACTATATCCTGGTTAAGGACTCCTCATGATAATTATCAATAAAATTATTATTGATAATAAGTGATTTGAACTGATCAGATGATCTGAGTCCAAAGTTCTCAACCTTCTGGAGCTCTTCTGTGTGACTCTAGGGGTGACAGAGTGTGGATGGTCGATTGTCTCTTTTGTGTCCCTGATGGAGACTGGAGACCTGTCCAGGTGTCTCTGGTGAACTGGAGACCTGTCCATGTGTCTATACCTTGCCTGTATAATGATAGGGGAAACACTGTGCTGGGAGAGAGTCATTGATCTTCACCTGAGGGGAGTTTTCCAAAATGTCAGAAAGAAGTGGAAACATGTCCATTCTCTTTTCATGGGCCCTTTTTGTCCACAAAACAAGTTTTTTCTTGAAAGCTTGAACTTTGTCTGCAACAAAAAATATGTTGCTATTTTTTCTTTGAAGTGAGGTGTTCAGCTGATTTAGAAGTGAAAAAATATCACAGAGGTAGGCCAGTTTGGCTGTGAACTTTGGGTTGATAAAGTGATGAGCAAGATCAAATTTCTTTTCAGTAAGAAAAGAGGAGACCTCGTTCCTCAGCTCAAACAAACGTTTGAGGACCAGTCCTCTTGAGAGCCATCTCACCTCACAGTGATAGAGCAGCTGAAGATGATCTGCTTCTTGCTACAAATTATTTGTACCTAGTTACTTTACAACTCTGCACGTTACCAATGACAGGTTTAACCCACAGATTCTTTTGATCTAACTCAATCTGTAACTGTCCAACTCAGGAACGTGGACTTACACTGGACCTTTTATTATCTCCTGCAAAAAACTGGCATTGATCCCTCTGTGGTGTCTATCTTTAGACTCGTCTTCAAACTCCGACGTTTCAGTCAGGTTTTAGATCTCATCACATCCCTGAGACTGCTCTATTTAAGGTGTTTAATGACATCTTCCTTGCCTTGGATCCCGGCGAATATGTCCTTCTCGTCCTACTAAACCTCACATCAGCTTTTGACAGCATTGACCATGAGATCCTTGTTTCCAGGCTGGAGCAAGAGGTATTTTTTTAAAACATAGCATACCATTTCTATGCTGATGACTGTCAAATTCACTTTCCTCTGAAGCACACTGGTCCACACTCCATCCAACCTTTCCTTGACTGTTTGGCCGGTAACAGAAATTGGATGGCTTTGAACTTCTTAAACTATAATGAGAAGAAAATTGAAGTCATGTTGCTTCCACCTAATGATGCCAACAGAAACCCCTTCATCTACCTTTCCTCGCTCTGTTTGAGAAACAAATTGTCACCAACCTAGGAGTAAAAATAGATCATTACATGAAATGTAAGACCCACAGTGCTCTCTTAGGTCAGTTGATCGGCTGCTTTTTTGTGGTTCCAAACTCATGACTCAAACTCAGAAGTGATAGATTATTCACTTGCCTTTCACTCTAAGGTTGTTGAAAGGCCTCACTCTGTATTTTGGCTTTGTTCTTATTCAGCTGTTTGCACTAATTTTGAAATGTTTTGTATTTACTCATGTAATTTACTTTATGTCCTTGATGTGTCTGTTTTATTGCACAGCACTTTGGTTGGCCTTGTGTTGTTTTATAAATAAAAAAACAGTATGGTATGCTTTTGACGAGGGAATGACATTACAACATGACGTAAAGCTCAAAAGTTAATTTTGCATCATATACCCCACCTTTTAATTTAAGGCTTTACTTTTAATAATGCAAATGTTTGCAAGGCTTTGTAATGTTTAGAATTTAGGAACAAAGTGGAACTCTTTTTCAACATAATTTGGATTACTTTTGTCGTTTTATAAAAATATTGTGTTTACATAGTTTTTTGGTTTAAAATAATTTTTGCTCATTTTTTTAAATCCAACATTTAATTCCCAGTTGCTTATAAGCACTTATAATTTGACAGTTTTTGCCTGCGTGTACAAAAGAAAAAAAAATTGAGTGACACTAACAACACTAGTTCTCAGGTGTTTTTAGCTCATGTTTTTCTTTCTTTTTTGTTTTTATACCTTCCAGGCATGTGTGTGAAAACCTTTTCTGAGCCTTCCAAGGACAAAGTTTTCATTAATATCTGTCAGTCAAACTTGGTGCCTCCCCCGCCAGAACTCACAAAGGATGAACTTGTGCAGCTGCTCCAGTCAGAGGATCCAAGTGGCTACAGAGTTCCAATGAGCCTTGGCGAGCCTCATACTGAAGTCGACAACAGTATGAAAACTAGCATTCAAAGCTGTTTTGTAAACAGG
The DNA here is from genome assembly GCF_001266775.1 of Austrofundulus limnaeus. NCBI lineage: Eukaryota > Metazoa > Chordata > Actinopteri > Cyprinodontiformes > Rivulidae > Austrofundulus > Austrofundulus limnaeus. Next base: position 426,693 of record NW_013952696.1, read on the forward strand.
AAACACATTTGTTAACATTCCATTTCTATCCTTTTTTTTTTTCTAATTAATTTCTGCTAATACACTGTTTTATTCAGTGAGCAGCAAACCTATGTTTACAGATTTGGTTGGCTTCCAACATTTTTCTGATAAACTGAAACTGCATCTCAATTGCTTCTCATTTCAAAGCAATTAGTTGTTTTTTTTTTTACTATATTTTTTCAAAGTTTTACTAAAAAATGTTTGTTTCAGACTCTCAGGGCTGTATAGCTTATGATGTGGTCATCAACCAGGACTTTTTCCAGAAGTGTCAGGTTTGTGGGGAATATATATAAATGTTTTAAACACTACCAGGATGAAGAAATTTGAAAACACATAAACACATTTTAGATTAATCGTGTAATAAAGCTGTTGCTAACGTCCACCCTCGGAAAAAATATTTAACCATAAAAGCACATGCCTATGTGATATTGTCTTTCAGAAGGATCCCTTATTCCACCAGTTTATTATTCTGGTGTCGGTTGAAGGTTTAGAGAACAAATATAGTCTGGAGCTAAACAGAGGTGAGTTTATGAATTATATGAAACTGTTCTTTCAAACTGTAAAAGGATTTCATTTTGTTTGTATTTGCAGACTGGAAGGTTCTGAAGAACAGGAAGTTCCTCGGTTCTGTTAATGATCAGAACATTAGGACAAAGAGCAGACCAGTGATCCAAGAGCTGCAGTCTGAGTATGTTCCTTGCACAACAAGAAACATGTAACACATTGATGCAGGGATTTGTATCACTTCATACACAGAGCACTACAGTGAGTTGCAAAAGGAATCATTTTCTTTGTCTTTTTTGTTATCTTACAACCTGGAATTTAAAAGGATTATTTTTTTGTGAACCAGTTGCAAGCAGGTTTGTGAAGCTGAGTTTGATAACTGGGCATCGTTTAGATGCAGAAGTGCCAAAGCTGCCATTGTTTRAAATAGGGTTGGGTACCGAAACTCGGTTCCAGTATGGCACCGGGGCAAAGATCAACGGTAGTACTCAAACCGAAACACAACTCTTAATTTCGGTGCTATATTTTGGTGCCTTAAAGAAAGCTGTTAATTGCGCCCTCTGGTGTTCACTGTTAACAGTGACAGCCTCGGCACAATCTCCACAGAGTGCCAACAACAATAGGGGTGAGTTATGAACTTTTAATGTGTTTTAACTGTCTAATTTAGCTGTTTCTGCCCTCTGTGTCGGACTATGAGTGGTAGAGAGAACAGCAGAGTTTAAGTTTCACTTCGAACGGGAGCGCAGCGAGCTCCATGTTTTTACTTTCGGTTTGAAACCGCACTGTAATCAGCGTGTCCACATTGTTTTTATTTTAAAAAATGCTGGAACTGCTCACAGGAGGCATAGAAGAACACCTGTATTGTTRTCCSTGCTGGATTAAAATWAAAAGCTCTCGGTCCTTTCTCGCTGTTACGTTAGAGCTGCCGCCGTGCAGCAGACAGARGCTGCAGATCATGTTAGCTCTGACCGCAGTATAAAGTCGTGATGCAGTTTTCCTTCAGTGTACATTTCAAACTGTGCTCTAAACTTAACTTCAGCTGGTTTAAATGCATTTTTTGCCCGGTGTGAAAAAACGGGTGCAGACTGAGGCAGACTGTGAGCGCTGCGTGTGCGTGTGCGTGTGTGTGTGTGTGTGTGTGTGTGTGTGTGTGTGTGTGTGTGTGTGTGTGTGTGTGTGTGTGT
>NW_013952696.1:429991-442299 GCF_001266775.1 Austrofundulus limnaeus
GATTAATATATAAATAAAAACTGAATATTTAGCACTAGATAAAATAAAGCATGATTTTTTAAATGTTTTATTGTTTAAAGTTGATAAGTTGGTCAATTTCAAGTTTAACTTGAAATTTGAAATCTGGTTTGTTTTTAAAGTACCAATTTAAATACCGTTTAGGAACCGGTACCGTTTTGAAAGTATCGATTTAGCACCGGTATCGAAATAAACCCTTTCAATACCCAACCCTAGTTTCAAATTTACAAAGCTATTTATGGTCATGTGTCATTGTTTACACCTTGTCAACTTTATGAATTATCACAGGTGACTTGTTCTGATATAATATGCTTATCTGACATTGTTTTCTTCTCAGTGAAAATTTAGCACCCCTTAAACTATTCACATACCTGTTTATCTTATTTAATTGTGTTKTCATGGCTGATGAAAAGTTAGCATATTTCTTCTCAAACTTTAAAGCAACATTTTTGTGTTTATGCAAAGTTGGTACATGAGGCTAGCSTGGTTAAAACCAGACCCTGTCCTTCACTTTGCTTCGTACAAGGGTCTGGACTTGATGCTGAATGAGAAGTGATMCTTGCAGGAGGCGTGGCCTCTGCTAAAGTTTAAAATAATTGGATCAGTTGGCTGCAAGGTACAGTATGTCGCTGTGARGGAGGCTAAGCTAAGAAGCTAGCCAGAAATTGCYTGTGCTGTAAACAACCCTACTGAGAGGAGAYAAGTACCGAGCRGAACAAGARGACTGTAAATGAGAGCTGCTGCTTTGTCAGACAAATTTTTATTTAATTTGGAAGCCTTATCAACARYGACTGGCTTCATTCACTTCCTCCACTGCRGWATGCTAAAATAACRAGCAGACACTGCYCAGAACATTGACGTCGTTCAAAACTCCGCCTTCTGTTTGCTGATTGGCCCAGGTAAAATAAACTACAAGCAGYCACCGCGGAGAAAATTGACGTTSTCTTCTCTGATTGGCCRGGCTAAAAATCTGCCAGCGAAATCCATCTCTATGGGAGAAGTCCCAGARGGAGCAGTGAAGGGAAACTAGAGTTGAGCGYAGCTGCGTAGGAAYGCAAGGGCCWGGCTAACATGTGGCCAAAGAAAACTTGAATATGGAAAATTATTCATCCCTCCAAAGTTATTTTTTGTGTTGCCACGTTTTGCAATTGTCCTATCGGGAAGTTTATTTTTTCCCATATTTGACCACAGAAATCTTTGTCCTGTCTTTATGCCTAAACTTCTCCAACTGTTTGAGGTTAGAGGMGAGCTGTTTGTGTCCAGTTCTAAAAGTGATACCAGAGATACTCATTTYGAAATTGGACTCACAGACGCCTTAACTTTTAATTTTGGGGAACCTTACATTTTTTAAACCTCTGGCAGTTATTCTGACTGAAACATAAGTAGTTTTCTTTAGTTTTAAATGAAAATTCTGACAAATCTTAGAGTGACTTGTACTTTTGTGCTAATTTCAGTGCCATAATCTTCTACTCTCTGTCCATATCTTTACAGGGAGAGCTCCACTGCTAACTCTAAAAGGTAAGACTTCTCTGTTTCTCTCTCCTTTTTATACATATCAAAGCCAACAGCCTGACACTTGGATGTTTTTTTTTCTATGCTCAGGCCAGAGTTCACAATGTTTGTGGATCCACCTGTGGGGCAGCCTGAGTACCTCATTTCAGAGATAAAGTTAGTTGGAGTGGTAAGGCATGCATTTACAGTCATGGTAAAAATAAAGTATGCCTTCCTCTATAGTTTGAATGTTTAAGACATATTTGTTTCTAACATTGGGGGTTTGTATTACTGTTGTAGTTCACAGCTTTTTTAATGTCTATGGCTTAAAATACAATAATACTAAAATGCATCAGCCATTATTGCAAAAAAGATACTACAATAAAGAAGTCATGAAGGTCATGACATCGGCACGTGTTCGCACATTTATTTTGCATTGGGGGATATCTTTTTTTTTTTTTTCAGTTTTTTAAATGTTCTCCATTTGAACATGGCTTCTATAGTCAGATCAGCTCTCCTGCTCTGGGTCCAAGTGAAGAATGCTTTGAGTCCTCCAAATAATCAGCCAAAAATCAGTCACCATTGGACGGAAAAACATTGCATTCACCAAATAAATAAAAGACTCCTGATCTCATAATTACAAGATAAGATGTCATAATTACAAGATAAGATGTCATAATTATGAGATAAGATGTCATAATTATGAGATAAGATGTCATAATTATGAGATAAGATGTCATAATTACAAGATCCTGATCTCCTGTGTTTTTTGCGTAGGTAACGGTCCTGAACGTGTATGTGTGTAATGCCTAAAGCTTAAGTGCCAAGAACAAGCTGTATAACTTTTATTCACCAGAGTTTAATAAAGTTATGACCTACTGAATTGAAACAGGAGAAAGTGTGTGCTCTTTGTGTACATACAGGACAGAAATTAAGCATTTCAGATGTATTAGCTATTTATTGCCATACCATCCAATACTGCAGGAAGAGAGTGACTTCCAGCATGTCAGAGTGGGCTTTTTGCTTGAACAACCGCAAGGAAGATACCTGCTAAATGTTAACATACTAATATTAATGCCATTTGTAATAGTTTGTTCGTACTGTTTTGAATCGGACTCTTATTTTGAAATATCCACTTGCTGAAACTAGAACTACCACTAACAGTTAAAGTGTTATGTTTTTGCTGAATTAAACAGAACTCATTTAGACTGCTGTACAGGTCCACACCATCCACATTATTAAGTAAACTCAAAATTTCCCAATATTTCATACCTAAGAGGAAATAAAAGCATATCAAATGAGATAATGCAGTTACTGTTTACTTTTAGGACTCTCTTTAACTTGTCTTGTAATTATGACATCTTTTCTCGTAATTATGAGATCGGGAGTCTAATATATATATATATATATATATATAGTGAATGCAATGCTCTTTTATACCATTAGATGGCTGAAAACCCAAACAAAAAATACATGAAAACATGATTAGAAAAAATTGGCTTTGACCATAAAGACGACTAGATTGCGCACTGCCTATCCGACCCATTGCTTGCATTTGTAACATTGTGGAGAAGCTAAGATTGCATCAAAAAACATGCAACTACTCAAAGTTGACAAAATAAATGTTTAATTAAAAGCAACCTGACAGGATATGTCACAGATCAGTTTTAATCTATTTACAATAACCTAATTTAATTCGTAATTAATGTTAATTTCATACAGCAGTTATGTAAAACAGCTAGATGTTATACAAGGAAAATATAGTATATTAGAGTATATTAGGTCTAAATGACGATGATCTAAACTTTACCTGAAGTTATTCAGTACTTACAGTATTTACTGACTTCAAATGATTTTAAGACTTTTTAGCTAGTTGGATAATTGAGACTTCAACTAGTTGATGAGTTTGCAACAAACATTTTAAACATGTATGGTGTGTGTAGGCTCTACTAGGTTTAAGCTAAAGTGATCAGTGTTTATTCTATACCTAAGCTTTAAAACTGTGTTTTTAGAATTTATGTCAAAAGATTTTACACTTGGTAATAACTGAAGATAATACCAGCTTGTACTGTTTAATAATTTGTACTAAACTGTAACATGATTAAACCTGTAAAGCATATTTACTTTATAGACTCTGTATAAAAATATATGCCAGAAAGCTAATATTAAGTAGCTAATTAAATTATTAACAGCGATTACATAAATTTATAGTCTACTTTTACACTATTACATCATTAGCTTCAATTCTGGTTGGATCAGATAGCATTGAGATAAAAAAGATAAAATAAGCTTACTTGTGAAAGGAGAACTGGTTTTCCTCTTGTTACATCAGTAACACACACAGCTTTCTGGCATTTTTACTATTTATATACGTACCATTAGCCAGGTTAAAACCAGACCCTTGTCCTTTGCTTTGCTTCGTACAAGGGTCTGGACTTACGGATATAAAGAAGTGATTCTTGCTGGAGGCGTGGCCTCTGTTGAAGTTTAAAATGATTGGATCGGTTGGCCCGACGTATGTGTGTGCCAGCTCCACTGTGAAGGAGGCTAAGCTAAGAAGCTAACCAGAAATTGCGTGTGCTGTAAACAACCCTACTGAGAGGAGAGCAGTACCGAGCCAAACGAGACGACTGTAAATGAGAGCATGCTGCTTTTTCAGACTAGTTTAATTTAATTTGGAAGTCTTATCAACACAGACTGGCTTCATTCACTTCCTCCACTGTCATTACTAAAATAACTAGCAGACACTGCGCAGAAAATCGTCATCGTTCAAAACTCCYTCTTCTGTTCTTTGATTGGCCCGGATGAAAATTCTCATGAAGAAATTCTTGTCTATGGGAGAAATCCCAGACGGAGCAGTGAAAGGAAACTAGAACTAAGCAGAACCGTGTAGGAAGGCAAGGGCCAGGCTAACATTCCATAGCTTACTTCCATAGCTAGTATGTTATTATTATATTAAGTACATTTCATTACTTTTTACACAGTCAGCCTTCATTCAGGGCTAATTAGCCAGTATCTACCAAAACAATTTTTTAATTGCCTTTCTACAGTCATTGTGGTATAATGATTTAAATGCTCAGAAAAGTTTCTTCTCATCCCTTTTTAATCTGCCTGCCYTTGCATATACAATGTTCCCACATGATCTGATTGTTTTTAAGGGTTAAAGGGATCCCTGATTAGTTGTAACATTAGACTTTATTTGATAAACATTTATTTTAACTGTAAAACTAAAGACTGTAAAAATACTGTTGGATGTTTAGTTTAGTAAATTTTTTAATATATATATTTTAACACGGACAAAGCCATTTTATTTACACACAAAGCATTCTGGGTAAATGATGACGTGGATAGGTCCTCGGTGTGAGCGAGCTATATCCACCCTGAAGGTTAATCTTGGACAATATCTGACAATTAGCTCTTTTAAATGAACAGAGAGCATTGACAGAGAGGAGAAGGTAGAAATGACTCAGCCTGTAACTGAAAATATAGATGGGGGACAACAGAGCTGCTTCATGGAAGAAGAACTTCAGCTTAGCCTGTTAGCCTTTGCTGTAGTGCCGATGCAATATTACCTTATATGTATTAGCTCAGCGCTAGCGCGACAAACAAGCTAAACTGAGGTCCTCCATCCATATTTTCAGGCTGAGTCATTTTTGTGTTCCCCTCTCTGTCATGTGGATGGAGGACCTCAGTGACAAGAGGAGAATGTGTAGCGCTGAGCTAATACATATATATGATGATAGTATCGGTACTAATGCCAAAGCTAACAGGCTAAGCTGAGGTTCTTCTTCCATGAAGCAGCTCTGTTGTCCTCCATCCATATTTTCAGTTACAGGCTGAGTTATTTCTGCATTCTCCTCTCTGTCAACACTCTCTGGTTGCATTTAAAAGAGCCAATCGTCAGACATTGTGCAAGATTAACCTTCAGGGTGGATATAGCTCGCTAGCAGCCTCGCACCGATGACCTAGTTGATGTCATCATTTACCCAGAAAGCTTTGTGTGTAAATAAAATGGCCCCGTCCGTGTAATATATTTTTAAACTTTTAGCTTAAAAATGATAAAAACTAAACAGCAGCAGTATTTTTATTCATTTTACAATTAAATTATATGTTTATTAAATAAAGTCTTATGCTACAACTAATCAGGGATCCCTTTAAAAAGCAGACAAAACATGTTCAGTTTTTTTATTGTGTGTAATTATGAGTCATTATCATATTCCAAAAGTGTTCCAAACTTTCTTGCAAATATGTATATATGTGAAAAGTTAAAAGTTTCTAAAAGCCTTTCTTTGTCATATATTTATGTCAGTTGTATGAACTTGTCTTCTCTGCAGACATCATCTCACTCCTTGGTTCTAGATGTTGGAGAGGATCGGCTGGTATTGACTGCTCTTCAGGCACGCTACCATCTTGACATTTTCCACCCGTTCCTCATCGACCAGGAGAACACTGTAGCGCAGTACAACAAAAGAACACAGGTATGAAGCTAGCCCTGAACACAAAAATACACAATGAGATGATTGCTACATGGTTTCTGCACAACATAATTTCATTCATAGATGTCTGATTGTGTTGTGCAAAGGGAGCAAAAATATAAAAAAAAAATGTATTTGCAAATTGTGATGACATGGCAGAAATATTACATCATTCCATTCCATCCAATTTAATTCAGTTCGCTTCTATTCAATTCAAATTCAAAAATACTTTATTGATACCAAAGGAAATTTAAATGTTTCAGAGCAACCCATCCAAGGGGGACAGGTGTCTGGGGCTGCAGCCATAGAAAGGRGCTGCCTTACTGCCATTATATAGGGCTTTATCAAGTCTTGTCAGACTCCAAAGTGCTTTACACTTACATTTACCCATCCACACATACTGATGGTGGTAAGCTACATTGTAGCCACCAGCTGTTCTGGGGCAGATTGATAGAAGCATTCTAAAATAAGTGCACTTTATTTAACCTTACTTATTGGGTAATCATTAATAAATGGTTATGTAACCTTTAAAACATCATTAATTAAAGATGACTCATACTTAAATGGATGTATATTAACACATTTGTTAATACTTTACTCATACAGGCTAATTACTTCCATAGTCAACATACTCATTGTTAATTCATGCTTAATAACTAAAGAATTAACTGTTCTACATACTGTGTGTATGTGAATGATCGTATAAAAGTACTTTAACACCATGTGTTACTGGTTAGAGAATGTTTGGATTGACTATTTAATAATCTTGCAGTGCACCAATAATAATTCAGGCAGTAGTAGTTAATTATTTTTGTAAACACTTCTAAAGTGAATACTATGTTATACTTTTGTTTACATATTTGTTAATGTAGACAAATACCTGAAGGGCTACAAGTTTCTTTTACCTGTGGAAATCAGATGGAAATTATAGTTGATTCAAACATTCTCTAACCCATTCGTTAGGAATAGTCTGCTACACCATCAGTGTTTAAAAATTATCATTTTGGTAAACATTTTTTAAAACATTGTTTTTTCTTATCTAAACCTAGTTTGTGTAAACAGGAGATGCAAATGCAGCAGGAAGTTTTTGTCTTTGAAAACATACACAGTATTGCCAGTSAGGCCTAATTTGGGGTAATTAAAAAATGTGGGATTGTGCACTTTAGACTTTATACCTTAGCTACTTCTAAACTCATCACTTATCATATAATGAGCTGGTTTTATCATCTGTTTTTCTTGTCAATAATTCAACACCATTTGTGTGTCCTTGTAGTCCCTGAGAGATTAATTGCATTTATGTGAATAATGGTAAATCTTTTTGCATTGTGCCTCTTCAAAACAAGTGTCTGTTGTCTTCTTCAATCTGTTTATTGTTAAACTTCTGGTCTTATTTGCTAGTTTATTGTGTTTGATTTCATCTTTCCATTAGGGCTTTATCATTTTGCATGTGTCAGTATTGGTCCATACAATCCTACATGGTCACAAAGTTCTGGACTGCCTGCTGCTGATCCCAAAGGGATTGGTGATTGTGGTTTTAGAGTGAGCCCTGAAACTTTGAAGTACTTTCAGAGCTAATTGCTGAACTGTTGTCTTTTTTTCCAGTCATACATAATACTCAAGTGTATACATCTAAAACTAGATATTTGATGACAAAAATTAGATCAACCTTAGGAAACTATTTTTTTAATTTTATCTCACCTTTTTTTCATGCCACTAATGTGATGTTTGGTGTTTTGTTTCCTCAGATTCTTACTGTCACTATGCCTGTGGTGTCATCTTCCTAAAGCTACTAATGTTATGTACCAAATATTTATTTTATTTTACAAATGTGATAATAAAATCCCTTTGTAAATAATATTTCTTTGTCATATTTCATTTATACATTTTTTTCCCCTCAGAACACTAATCTAAATAAAAATAGGGGACACATTCTGAACTCTGTATATGGTTTCCTGATGCATCTCAGTAATCCAGGTAGAAAAAAAATCAAAAAGAAAAAATAAGTAGGTCCTCTGGATGGGTTCTTCTTTAGTGAAACATTTCGTCTCTCCTCCAAGAGACTTCCTCATGCTACGTTCACACCGAACGCGTTTTGAGCGGCCAAAAAGCGCAAAACTTCTCTCGTTGGACGCACTATTTTCAGACCGAAGAACGCACTAGTGTTCAGACCAGAACAAGCAGCGGCAGCAGCGAGGTGCTCACATAACAGTAAAGATTCCCTTCCACAGAAAACACAAATGTATGAGGATGTCACTCTATAAAATGACTGTGGTTGTCTGTCTATTGCTGCTAACCCCTCTGTACTTTGCTGTTGCTGAGAATCCATATCTGCTCAGTGAGAGACAGAGATGGAACAGTTGGCTCAAAATACACWGATTTCCTAGTATGCTAATGGTAGRACAGCTGGTAAACCCAGGACTTATCATCTGCTGTACAGTTCTACTAAGTATTTAGCAATCCTTTACATTTTGTTTATAAATCACAACCTTTATTGTAGATTTCAGTGATATACATAGGTTTTTTTGGTACAATCATACATTGATGAACACATTATAGGCACTGATAGGTTTCTTGTCAAAGGTCATTTCAACAAGRGGAGAAATAGAAACTGAACCAGGATTTTGCAGTCCTGTGTCACATAAACTACAGCAATGCATGGATGGTTCAGTGATAAACCTTTTGCTTGCATGTAGATTTTCTTGAAGTTTTGGTAAATGTAAAAAATAAATAAATAAAAAAAATTAAATCAGCACTTGGCTTGTTTACTGTTAATATTTTAGTGTGTAAATAAAATTTAATTCTATAGTACATTTTACAGCACCCCAATAGGTGATACATGTATGAAAATATAACTCAAACCGTTGAAAGTGGGATAAAAACATTACCAGCCTCAGTCTGAAGAAATAATGTGTAATTCTGACCAAAGTGATAAACTAACAGTTTGTCAAATGTGGGTCAAGACCAAAGTTGATTGTTGCCATCCACAGCTTCACTTTCCAAAATTTTACATTGCAGTCTGTTTCATGGAGTCCAGATGAAAGTTCAACTCTGGAAGACTAATTTACCTCACCTGCTCAATCCAGCTGCTGCGGCACGAGCCCAGCCACAGCCAATCAGCATCTGACAGTCAGTGGATAAAAGCGTCCTCTCTAATCGCACCGCCCAAGTAGGGGTCTCTGCTGACGAGTGTGGATGAGTGGGCGTGTCACAACGAAAGGCGACTCTAAAGCGACACACCTGATTTGACGGACTTTTTAAAGGGACACACCTGACTGGACAAGCAAAAAAGAGGTAACACCGTACGGCACCTCCTCATTGGACAAGAACAAAATGGGCGTTACTGTACGGCACTACTTTTTCTGGAGAACCCTATTTCGGTCACATTTCTCCTGGTTAACCTTAGTGTTGGAGTCAGGGTCAGGCTGTGAAGTGATCAAGCAGGGTCTAAGGATACAGTCATGTAGGCCTCGTAGCCCACAGTGTTTATGGTTTAGACACGCCCACTCTTGTGACACGCCCACTTGATTCCACAGATAACCCCTTCTTGCACCGCCTGCTCGCCAGCTGAACGTCAACCTTCCATCTCCCCTCCTCCTGCCTTCATCTTCTGGCTTCCAAGGGCTTCCATCTCCTTTGACCTCCACCACCAGTGTCGGGCCCTGGGGTGGGTGGGGGACTCCTACCCCTTAAGCAGCTCATCTGAGCTTACATCATCTCACAGTGCTCACATCCTCTATTGGGGTCCGAGTGTCAAACTAATGTCATTCATGTCAATAAACCTGCAAGTAAGTCATGTCAATACACTTAATAATTTCAGTCTGTCTTCGTGTGAGTCTCCAGGTTGAAATATAGTTATTTACAAAGAATTTTGTGATTTGGATGTGCAAATGGCAGCATGGACCATCTGCTGTTTAAGCCAAAGTAGACATAGGAAAGAGTGGAGGATACCATGTTGAAAAGTAGCCAACTCATCAAAAAGCAAAACTGCAACTTGCGAAAATGCATTTCCACTAGCCACACAGAATACTTGAGATTTTTTTTGGCAACAAATCCCATCAGCTCTATTTTCACAGACCCAAAAATGAAACTAGAGAATGCTTGAGGAGTTTTGCCCACAAAGATTGGGCCAAAATACCTGTGGTAGGTGCAGGTATCCCAGAGTGACTTGTAGAAAATGCATGATTGCAGTGATATCTAGTACGGATACTAGCCTTATTGTCAGGACCAGTTTGACTTGTTTGTTTTAAATACCTTTGTTGAATTAATCAAAAAGAAAAATAAGTAGGTCCTCTGGACGGGTTCTTTAATGAAATGATTTGTTTTTCCTCCGACAGACTTCTTCAGTCTGGGGAGTTTCAGGTGAACTCAGCCTTATAAGCACTGCCTCCTGGTGGACAAACAGGTTGGTCACATGCAAAAGAGGACCARCAGCCAAACAATAGATTGTCAGTGCCTTGATTAGCTTTATTGTTCATAGAGGGTCCTATGGCCCATCACCTGACTATCGTTGGGGCCCCGATTCACATCCTTTGCTCACAGGGGGCTGGGTCATACTTGCAATAACAGCGTTGTAGGAGGAGGACATCTGGACACTAAGGCCTCCACCTCTGTTTAATGGTGGATGGTTTTTCTTCTCAAAGATGGCATCCTTTAATCCTCTCTCAAATCAACGTTCCTCTCTATCAAGGATGAGAACATCTTCATCCCTGAAAGAGTGACTGCTGGCCTGTAGATGAGTGTAAACTGCAGAGTCCTGACCTGACAATGTAGCTCGTCTGTGTTGGCTCATTCTTTTGAACAGTTTATGCTCTCCTACTTACAGCATTTTCACAAGTTGTAAAGTGTACTTCCACGTGTCATTTTGGAGAAATCTACAGCAYCGTATGCAACACCTCCACTGCCGACGAAGGTGCGCGCACTCCAGAGTGCGACCATAACTCAGCCTTTAGAATCATGGATGAGACCATTCCATTGGGTACGATTCAGCTTTGGGTGGACTGGACTGACACGGTCCTGATGGGTCTGCCAGCTCCCTCTGGAAAGCTCCTGTGGAACCCCAGTTCAATCGCTGCTGCTGCACGTGCACGCGTGGCGCACGCGGCTACTCGCTGCGTCGCACTCCCAGAGCGCAGCAGTGCCAAACTAAAAAATGATTTTTCCTCAAAAAGGCTTATGAGCCACTCGTCATCAGAAAATTATATCTTTTTCTAAATAAATGTTCTGCTTGTTACACTATTTATTATATCCTCTAGTAAGGCTGAATCTGTTTCTGTTAAATATATAACAGGAATATATATTGGCACAACTTTGCGCGTCCTTTATTTAATGCGTCCATGTGGATGTAATAATTGTTAATCGTGTGGATGTAAAAATTGTTAACTGTGTGTGTCTTCTGTGAACATTAATCATTATCACATCATGAACAGTTTCTCAGAATCACCTCTAAGTGTCGCCAATGGAACCAAAACCACAGAAATGTGTGTACACCAGGCCTGGAGTTGACATGGGGCTGCGKACATTTCCACGTTCAGTTGAGTTTTGATACATCCGGAGATTTGCGTGGATAATGACGTACGCGATGTTTTTGTGCGTACGCACCATTAGTACATGAGGCCCCAGGTGAGGCTGTGAAGGTAGTGAAGCTGCAGTTAGCAGCAGCTTGAAGCCATAGTCTTTTAAACATGTCCAGGAGGTCCAGGAGGAGTTTATATTATTTTTAGCCAGGTTTAGCTAAGCTCTTGACGAGCCGGGCCAGAACATGTTCGCTCGTTTGAGCTTCCGGCAGAAGCGGTGGGTCGAGTGGGTGGAGTTTAAACACAATCTCTATGGGTTTTTCTCATCAGCCGGATCACACATCGGCTGACCGGTAAYGAGCAGAGCCAGCTGCTCCAAGCTGTCTATTTTTTTCTCTCTCCCGGTTTTAATTAAATATATGCGGTCGGTAAATATTTTTTAGGCTTGTTATGGGAAACGATGGTTATTTTTGCACGCTTTGATGCGTACACTTGGAGACCTTTTTGCATTTTATCTCTGCATTTTATCCGCAGCTTCTCAGCATATTTTGTCTAGTGCTTCCTACTTTTCTCGGACTCTGCTCCGAGCAGCTCGAATGTCAATATTTATAACTTTGGTCGAAAGGGGAGGGGCTGGTCGGGCCGGCCGAGGAGTGCTGAGAGATTTCATTGGATTAGCTCGATGTCGTTCAAGAAAATCAACCAATGGGCTGTCGTGGTCGACTAAAAATTACTATAATTTATTTATTTATTTATTTTGGTTTGTTAGAGGACCTCCCGGCCCAAAATCAACACAGCCCACCGGGCAAGT
>NW_013952696.1:443470-455365 GCF_001266775.1 Austrofundulus limnaeus
TAAACCCCCACCCCACCCAAAATCATCTTCCGGAGTCGTGAGACCAGGCTTTGGTCCCCACAAGGAGCATCCGGTCCCCACGAGGCTGCATTTTCATGAAAATTTGTCCCAACCAAGTAGCAAAAACAAGGGCACACATACACACACACACACATCCTTGTGTCAAACTGAGGACTTTGTATTGACTTCCATTCATTTTTGTAACTGTATTTATGCCTAACCCAGACATTTTCCCTAAAATTTACCATTACTGGTCTATAGTTAACCTTAACCTGAACCAGAACGTAATTCACACCATGCCTCTAAACCTAACTAGTAAAGTACAGTAGAACTGCAAACGAAGTGAGGACRGGGAAAAGGTCCTCACTTTCCAAAAATGACCTCKCTTTGTTGATTAAAAACCTAACATGGTCCTCACTCTGTAGACAAAACAAGTACACACACACACACATTGTTTTTTCTGTCCTTGTGGAGACTTTGCATTGACTTCCAGTCATTTTCCAGTCATTTCTATAGCCAAACCCTGACCCTTTACTCTGACCTAACCTAAACTCAATTCACACCTTGGTCTTAAACTTAACCCCGCACCCAAAAAAGGGCATTCATACCCGTGGGGACCAAGGAGCACTGGGTCCCCACATGGCTGTGTTTGTCTGGGAAATGATCCCCATGATGTAGCAAATATGCATACACATACGCACACACACTTTTGTCCTTGACCATTATGGCTTTCTCCAGTTGCCCCCCTGGAACACAACTCTTCTCCCAAATCCCATCTTTTCTTTTTTAACCCCCACCCCTCGGCATTAAGCTGCAAATGGGTGGTTTCCATTTGTTCCACCAGAAGTGTGTAAATGTGCACACCTCATTCGCCTGTCCATTGTTTTTCCACATCCCCTCTCTTCCTGCCCCGATGCCTTTTTTTCCATTGGTTTAGTTTTTATAAACACTCATCTGTGTGAAATATCATTCGTGCCCAGATTAGCATTAGCAAGCTGTTGCTATTTTGTGTTGCTTTCTTGGCTGCAACTAGAAAAAAGGATTGTGGTCTGAAGTTTGAAAATGCAAGTGGTTCCTTTGTAGTTTCAACAATTAGAGTTTAAAATATAAACTTGATATGATACAGAGGGGACCAAAAACAGTGATGTCATGTATTTTTAGGAGCCATCATGATTTTGGCTTGAGTCAGAGAAAAATTCCTCAGAGACTTGTTTGTGACCTCATGGGTAACTTCCAGTTAATGGTGTGGTATTAGTCTTCACTTATTGGCAAGAAAACTTTAGTTTTGGGAAATTAACAAGTAAAGGTAATTAGATTTGAACACTATGGAAARTGAATTGATTGCAATTGACTGCTTCGACTCTGTAGAAACAGAGAAAACAGTGATTTGAGGATTACAAAGACTTTAGTGTGGTCTGAAAGATCTGCTATATGCCAAGCTGCTGGACCTGGTATAACAGCTGGCACTGCTGTATGCAGTGGAAAACTACCTTAAGCCTTTCAGTTCCCCAGTTCAGTCTCAGCATAAAGCCAAAAATCATGAATAAGAAACTGGGAGGGCAGGACAAGAGATTCTTTAAAATAAGGAAAATAGCAACTTGTTATTTAAAAGAAATTCAGCTACTGAATGAATTTCCATCATCTTTCAAGCCCCACAGTAATTTGGAACTTACTTTTGTATTAGTCTAAGCAGACAAAAGGTCACTGTTTTGATGTCTGACAAGTATAAGGAGGGTGAAGAGAATGAATCAAAAATAAATATTAAAGCTTCTGCCAGTGACTCATTACAGCCACCATGACAACCACACACATTCTCTGAAAACACTCTGAAAACAAACAAAAATGCAGAGGAAAAAGTAAGCGTCCAATAAACAGTTACTGTGGGACTCATTTTCAGCCCTGGAGTTTGATGCCTCCAACCGGCCCACTATAGATAAAGACATATTATTACTAAAGTTGTTTTTATAACCTCTAAATCATTGATAATAGTGCACTATTCTATAAAGCCTTGTAATTCAGTTTATTTTACAAAAATATTTCCAATTCGGTGCAAGTAATCCTCGCTGTAGGACGGGGTGCTTCCGTAGATCATTCATTCCAACTGCAGTTAGACTGTATAACACATCATGATGTTATCAGTCACTTGGACAATTCACCTATCACCATCACTAATATGCACCTTCATATACATTCATTTATTTACTGTACTAGGTATATGTACGTACATTGTTATATATCAAGAGTATGGTGTTTTTTGTTTTTTTCTTTTACTTATCTTTCTTTATTCTATCTCACCCTGTCCTGTTTTGAGCTGCTATAATGTGCAAATTTTCCAACTGTGGGATCAATAAAGTTTTATCTTATCTTATCTTATCTTATCTTATCTTGTCTTGTCTTGTCTTATCTTATCTTAAGTAGTGCTGCTTCACAATGTAGATTTATTTCAACATAAATGCACATCTCCACAAGTATTCTTTACAACACATCCTTTTCAACTAAATCAGAATCTAGGCTATATTTTGTTCATATAGGTGCAGTGAAATAAAGGAATAAAGAAAATTTTCAATTAAAAATATGAAAAAGTGTTGGAATTTCTAATAACACCATCATCTCTTTTTCCACTACAAGAAAAACTTACCGATGACATGTTATGAGGTCCGAACATTTTCCACTACGATTGCTGCGAGCGAACGCTGCACAGTGACACGGCATTGCGGGTCTGTTCAATGGTTGAATGACTGTGTCAAGATGGAGTCGTGTTTAGCATACCCAAAGTCATGTGATAGCCCCTCTAGTAAATATACCTCATTGTTTCAAACACTGAGGTGTGCGCTAACGTGTTACGTCAGAGCACAAAACAACAACAAAGAAAAACAAAAAGAAAAAAATACGAGAGAGGCGGAGGCAGCCCTGGGGGTYTGGCAAGCCATTGTATCATATAAATGGCCGGCAATGAAGGCAAAGCCGTACAAGTGATCTGATCAATAACTAACAAGTTATACCGGCCCTTGCGGCCCAAACATCAGTCCGGCCCACCGGGAGAAGTCCAGATCGTCCCGATTGGCCACGCCGGGCCGGCTACATGAWATAGAAAAATCAATAGCAAAAGAGTCTGGTCCCACCCCAATTTTTACATGTGACGTTACAGAGACCCTTCACTCCCAGTTTAGAAAAAAATAGTTTTGAATTCAGTTACACTGGAAGTCAATGTGAGTTTGGGTTTGTGCACTTTGATAAAAAGCGTGCATACATTATGTCCACAACTTTTATAGTACCTTTTTTTAATCTCTCCACATTCAACAAAGTTCTTTACAGTTTCTTATTGGCATACTCATGCACACACTCATAAATATAAAATAAATAAATAATATATTTACACACTATTTACAGCACTTTTTTATGTTCACACTTCTACATCAGTGGGTAATGTGTCTTGCTCAAGGACACCTCAGCATTCTGCAGGGATTGGGGATTGAACTCTCAACCCCTCTCATCATAAAGTGACCACCTTACTACACTCATTAGGCCAAGCCCTCCCCACTAAAATGTCTTGTTTTAATATTGTTAAGTAGACAGACATGCCATTGTTTTGTTGTATAAAATTTACAAGAAGGGTAAAAATTGTGAGAAATAGTGAGTTTTCAAAAAGCTTGAACTGTTGTAATATCCCACTACCTAAATTGAGTTTGAGCAGTTTTGTTATGCAGCATGTTTTTAACTATGAGTTATTTCAAAGCTGCAGCAGGAGGAGAAAAGTAATGTCTGAGACAAGCTGGGAAATGATAAAAAAATAAGGCCACTTTAGTGATTCTGAATCAGCACATTGCTTAAAGTGAACTTTGATTGTCACTTTGTATAATATAATTGAGCACAAAAATGATGTAAAATGCACCTTTGACTTTTACCCAAGTGCCAAACTCATTATTCTAACAGTTTGTCGGCTGCTTGTCAGTGAATCAGCTAGCTCTTCAAGAGTTAGGTGTTAATAAGGAAGTATCAAGTTTGAAAAAAAAAAGAAAAGAAAATCTAAACATTTAGAAGGCTTGGTTATTTTTATGTAAATAGTAAATAAAGACAGTTTTAGTGGGGGGAAATGTTCACTAGTAAGATATTTTAAAGTAGACTCCTCCTTTTAAACCCATATGTAGTAGAATAACAGAATGCCCAGACCAGGAGGGGGCTGAGTCAGAGTAAAAGGCTTGAGTGATGGAAACAAGAAAGTGTTTGAAACACAATCTTCTTTGGACTCTGTGAGTTTGACCCCCTGTTACATTCTCACCTGTTGATGCTTCATCAATCAGCCCCTGCCCCCAGGCCAGGAAGGTGTCAGCAGCAAACACCCTTGGATAACAGTCTGCCTGTGTGAGCTTTTATGTCAGAACAATGGCAGCTCAGACGGACAATTTATAGTTAAAAGTACCTCTGTGTGCTCCTCTATTTCCAAAGTGATTAATTGTTAAAAATAGAGAGTACAGTGAGGACGATTCCTTCATGTCTTAATGCTCACAGCGTGACGTTACTAAACCTTTTATTTCATAACTACTAATCTTTAATCAGATATAAGAAATTATTATTATTTCTATTGTTAATTATTAAGCATAATCAACTGAGTAAAATTAGCAAACAAATAAAACCATAACAATAATTGACTTGTGACTTCATGTATCAGGACATAATAAAAAGGTCCAGGTTCTAAACAGATCCAAGTCTAGCCTCAAGTATACAATAATGCACAACTGATTACATTATATCATTAAATGTTAAGCCAAAAACAAAGCCAGGACAGAAAACTATATCTGTAAAGCTACTGAGGGTTCATCCTCTCTGCTTCCTGAGAGTTTAGGAGGGAAAGTATCAGCCATGTGCTACTGATCAAATATACTGCTTGTCATCTGTCTGATCACCCTATAAAAGCAGAAGTTATGTCAATTTTCTGTTCTGGGTTATAATGGGTGTGTCTTATCACAATGTCAAGCTGGAAAAGCATCAGAAGTTGCTGCCAATCTAGGGGTAATATATCATTTTAAAACTGTTTGGAGTCCATCATTCTACAGAGAGAAAAAAATATTCACAAGTGGAAAACATTTAGGACAGCTCGCAAATTCAACTTAAGGTCAGACCGTGCAATGCTCAGAGAAACTGCAAAATTCAAGGCGCTCCTACTAAAGCTCTACAGGTCTCAATTAGCAGGTTAAAAGTCATTGAGATGACCATAAACTCCTGTGTAGACCAAAGGATAAAGTCAGGTGTGATGCCACAGAATGATACCAAACATAACAGTTTAAACAACATATTTAACAGAATGGTTGAAAAATATGGTAAATGGACTGTACTTGTGTAGCATCTTTCTACCCAACCAGGACACTCAAAGCTCTTCATACTACAATCTGTGTCCTCATTTTCCCATTCACACAGCACTCTACCAGATCTCATACAAAGCTAACATGTCTTCTATGGAGACTAATCAGTGCCAGTCACATTCATACACTGATGGGACAGACATCAGAGGCAGTGGGATTAAGTATCTTGCCCAAGGACACAACAACTGAGACAGCTGGACGGGGGATCAAATCGGTGACCTTCCGGTTCCAGGATGACTCCCCTAAACACTCTGCCACAGCCCCCCCTCAAAAAAAAAATCCGGGTGCATTGATGCAGCAGTCAAAGTCCCTCAACCTGATTGGATCTGGGACAATGTATTAAAGGAAAGTGAGCCAATGACATTATGCCCCATAAAGTTTCACAGAAACAAGATCATGGAGCAGACTTGGTTTTTCACATAATTTTTCAGTTTGGACTTAAACTTTGATTAATGAATAATGTCTTGTCTGGAATCTTGTTTTGTGTTTTTGTTTAGCTGAGCTTAGATTTGAATAACTGTAGACTCTGGTAAAGACCTGATCACTTTTAGTATGTGGTTATACCTAAAACCCTCAAACTAAAAGAGGCTTTGTTTCCCCCCTTAATTTTTATGGATTTGGTTAGTTGGTCCCTTAATACATTTTTGGAACAATTTTTTTTCCATGAGAGGACATGTCAATTGTGAGACCTCTGTTCTGGATTTATATTTGCATTCTGATCACTGGGCTTCAATAGATTGGCTTGGCGGTCTCCTGATGTTCTGCAAAACAGTGTTGGTGGCTATCCAGGCCATTTTCCTGGCTGCCTGACCAATATGAAGGCTTGCCATGCTCTCAGCACTCTGACTCAAGCCCTGTGCGAGCTGGACATGGTCTGCAAGCGGTTCTGCTGAGCGTCGCGGTCTGGCTGTGGTTCCTGGACTTTGCTGGCCAGATGGAATTGATCTAGGAGAAGCTGGGAGCTCGGCTCAGTGGAATTGTCTACAATATTTGTCTGATTGGATTCGCCACATTGAGCTGTGCCACCGGACATGAAGGCAGATGAAAAATTATTATTGTCTGCTTAACCGAAAACATTTTCTCTGTTCCCAAACAACCGATTACAGATCTCCCCAACCCCACCACCACCACATGGCCTTGAAGGCAGTGGGTCTAATTTCTCCTGGTGTTTACGTCGACTTGTGGCTCCRCCCCCACCTCACCCCCATCTCACTCCATTTAATCTGATCTACCGAGGGTCAATCTGGAGCTGCACAGAATGAACAATTCAACACCAGTATTCTGAACTTTGGCTGACCTATGGGTTTTTCTTTTGGGGGGCTGGATTCTTCTGACTCATTCCCTCTAAACTCACTTACTCCTCTGGCTAATAAATGTGTCTAGCTCTGCAGAGTTTTTTTTATAACCACCATAGTGAATCACATTTCGTTGATGATGGGTTTTTCTTTTTCCTCATCTACCCATTGTGTGGTATTTCCGTTTTTTTTAAAGGTAGCGTTTATTCCCCCATGTTTTTGTCATGTGTGTCTTCTTGAATGGGTGTTCTTAAATGTAATTTCATTGTGCTCTGTACAATGACAATAAAGGCATCATCAATCAAACAATCATATCTGTGTGTTTTTGCTTCAGGAAACGTCTCAGTCCTTTTGTGATTATTTCTTTCTTTTTCATTGCAGCCATGTCAGACGTTGAGGAGGAATATGAGTGAGTTGAAAAGGACCATTTTATAGCACTTAAACAAACTTCCTTAGTCATCATGGGTACTGATATTTCTTGCTTTTTTTCCAACTCCTTTCTACAGGGAGGAAACAGAAGGTAATTACGTGCTTTCCAATTTGCTCCATGCATTCCACAAGCACAACTTTGAAAGTGCAGTTTTTGTTTCTAATTTCCTGTTTTTTCCCCCACAGAAGTTGAGGAGGAGGAAGCTGAACAGGAACAAGGAGGTAAGGAAGTTCATGAAAGTTTACTTGTTTAATCTAGAATATATAAAGTGTTGAGTCAAATCTTTTTGTTTAAAAATTTCTACCTGCATTATTAGGATAAATCAGAACCTTTAGTTGTTTAAATTGGAAAAACCTGTTGAAAACCATGCATGCCTTCTCTATGAAGCTGTAGAATTCCTCTCTTTCCCATTAGTGTGGGTAAGGGGTTACACATTCGTTTTTCAACTTCTTCTTTATTCCACTTTCTCAATGGATGCTCACCATGTTGATTGTGGACTGCAGAGCAGCAGGAGTACCAAGGTAGGAAACACATCATGAGTCCCACCTTTAATCACTAACATTATATAACCTGACGCAGGCGGAATATCTTTAGTAACTGTGTCTTTATAAGAAGAGAACTTAAAACCCCTCCTGAATTTTTAGTTTTGATACCTAATTTGTAAGTTCAATAAGCACTGAAATGATTTTACAGCAAATCTGAATTTGATGCCTCTAAAGGTGATGAAGAATCAAGACTCCATCTGTGGAAGATATAAATGCTCTTTGAATGATCTGAGTTTAGAAAATAAGCTGTTTAAGTCTGACAGGAGCTATTTCAAATTGTGCTAGGACCAAAGCAGCTAAAAACTAATTCCCATCTCAAATATTTCGTTACGGCTCACGAAAAGGCAATTCTATTAACTTTTACATCAACARGATTTCTCAGTGCACAATTATTTACATAGAATTGTTGGACTATTTGGAGACACAAAAAGCAGTAGCTACATGAGGAGATTTCATAACACTGTGTTTGTGCTGAAACGACTGTTATGTAAAACTGCCGGTGGCGTCAACATTTAAATTGTAGCATTTGCGTGGATGCAGAACAGAAGGGTGATACTGTTCTGCACTCTACCTCACTTTTGCCAAGTTGGGGGCACCGATCAGATTTAACTAATGAGCTTTATTCACCCACTGTGAGATTGTAAGGTAAGCAGGGAATTCTTATCTCATGACAAAAATACTCAAGGATGAGCAACTACTTGCCATGGCCACAATTATCATCCACTTTGCTTTCTCCATTGCCTCATTCAGCAGTATGTTTTAAAGGTGCAAAAACTCAAAACAGAAACAAAAGCTATACTTACTGGACATTTTTTTAGTTTCAAAGGTAGTCATGAATCTTTTTAGCGCTTCAAAATTTCATTAATAAAAAATATATTTTCCTTTTTAATGTGGGTGTAGATTTTGTAATTTGTTTTGATTTGACCGTACAGTTAGTTAGTACCTGCAATTAATGCCAAACTCAACCCAACCCTTTCAAGTTCAAGTTCAAGATCTTTATGATCCCAGAGGGGCAATTTGTTGTACAGCCAATAGACATAAAAACAACAAAACAAAAACATTCATACACAAAGTCATTCATACACATTTGTCTACTAAGCGCACAGAAAAATGAAATAATTCCCAGCAGTTAGTTTTTTTCAGGTGCAACAGCCCCATGAAGAGACTTTTCTGCATGAATTCATGTCTGTGTTTTAACTACTGACCCCAAAAAGTAAAAAAGCATCACTTCAAAAGTTCATTCCTGATCATAAACAATGCAAAGTACCCATAAATTATGTTTAGTAAATATTGCCATACTTAATTATTACATGTCTCATTTATATCCATCATAGACTAAAACACTTTGGTCTGAACACAGCAGAAAGACCAATTGAACAGTTCAAGACCTGCCAAAGTAGCTTCATTTTTCATGAAACTATAAACAACTTCTGTTTTGAAACATGTACCTTTAAAAGTTGTACTTTTTTTTTGCAGCCTTTGTGTGTTGTGACATTCATATTACATGGTCTAAATATTTTCAGTAGAGATTCAAACATATTGATTCACAAGTGCTGTCCTGTTTTAATTGTATATGAGCTCCAAACGCTTAAAAAAAAACAACTTCTGGAAAACATAATTTAAACAAAGCTCAGTCTCCACTGGTGAGTCTTACCTCATTATGACTGTGAACGTTGTCTTCGACCATAAATGTTTATCTCAGCCTGAACAATGAATCTTGTGTATGAATGAATCTCTATGTAATAATGAATGCTCACTTTATGTTTCATAAAACTACATTTCCCTTGAGTTACAGTTGGCGGCACATACTAGTGCCAGTGACAAGTGTGGCTCGATTCAGATTAGGGGAAATGATAGTTTTAAAGCAATACTTCAACATTTTGAGAACTACTGGATGTTGTTAATGAGATTGCTCAAACTACTGTTTTAATTTTTTTATTGCTGCAAGATAAAAACACTCATTTAGTTACTTTGTACAAAAGAGATGATAGTTTTAGCAAAGCTAAGCTGAGCAAACACTTGGCTTTGTTAAAAAGACCTTTCTGTGTAACTAGGAAGGCTACATTAGCACTATCAGAACAGGTGAACAATARAATGTACTACTAACTACAGTACTGTGCAAAAGTCTTGAGCTATTTATTGTCCTGAGTCTTAGGTGTGGCTGAGTGTTTAGAGCAGTTGTCCTTCACTGAGAGAGTTGGAGGTTTGATTTCACACCATTCAGTCACGTGTCAAAGTGCCTCTGGGCAAGACACTGAACACTTCTTCTGATGTGTGTCCCATCAGTGCATGYATGTSATTTAAAGATAAGTTCTAAAGAGCTGTTATCTGCAAATTTTCTGAAAATAAAAAAGTCTCAGCATGGTTTGCGATGTGTCTTTAAACGACCTAAAAGACAGACACAACAAGACTGGGYTAAAGATGAGTAAAACTGCAGCCACAGTTCAAAGAAAATCTTTTCAAATGTGCCTTAGAAAAGATCAAAACTTTCTAAAGTAATTACAAGAATGCCTGGCTCCTTTGAAGAAAAACCTAAAGAAATGTGAGGGAGCTCATCTTTTGTAAAGAAGCCTAATGTATCTCAAAATGTTGAAATATTTCTTTAAGCTTTTTGCATCTGCAGGTTTAYACATTATCATGGTACTTGTTATGTTTTTGTTGCATTATCATCTCTTCTTGTTTAAATTCCCTATTTTCTTTATTTCTGTTTCTTCCATACCGCATTTTTTTCATACCTTTACGCTTACCATGCCAATCCTGTTTTCCCATTTCACTCACTCTTAATTCTGTGTCATCCCATAATTGTTTTATACCATCCTTGCATCTTTCACTATGCTTTTATGTGGCTGGTCCATCAGATCAAGATGCCCAGGAGGAAGGTGAGAAACCYTCTGTGATTCTTTTATTTAAAATAAAATAATGTCCCCCTCCCAAGCTCAAAACCACATTATCTAACATGTTCAATCTATTCACGGAAATCTAAAAAACACRGACCCTCAGTGTTGAATGAACAGTCACACTTTGTTAGTGCATCTCTTACACAATTTCTTCTCAAACACTGTATATGTTTGTGAAATTTTTTAGAGCTTTTATCAAATTCTTGTGTAGAAGTTTTCACTAAGTATTTTGTCAATGAGTCYGAGCATTTTTGTTTTGTCCTAATTACTAACAATAACTTGTCTTACATCTCTTCTCAGTTCTTTCTTATTAATTGTTTTATTTAATATTTGAAGAAAAATATTCAGCCCTTGAGAAAAATATATACCTTTTTTGCTCATTTGTGCTTTTTTCCCCCCACAGAGGAGGAGCGCCCCAAACCCAAGTATGTTCAGTAACCATCTGTCTGCAGAGCGTCTCCACATTCTCTGTCTGTRTGTTCCTCTCTCTTGCTTTAAAAAAATAATTAATAAATAAATAACTTTCTTGTTTTTCTTATCAGACCTCTGGTGCCRCAACTTGCTCCTCCAAAAATTCCTGAAGGAGAAAGGGTCGATTTTGACGTAAGCTAAGACAAGAAAAATTTACTCAAGGCAACTTCTAACTCCATCAAAAAACYACTTTTAACAACCTCTGCTACTGAAGCTACAGCTTGGCAACAGGAAGTTAACAGCTTTTTAAAGCACGTGTTACTGGATCTGACAACACCTTACTCGGTTATTGGTTTAGATCAACATGCAACCTGTTCAGCCCAGACTATGTTGGCCCGCGCACAAATAGACCTATTGACAATATAAATTTAGATTGTTGTATATATTTTTTTGCCATCTTTAGTGATAAGTGCTGCCTTTAACACTTTGGACACTCACTCTCTCTTACGTTACTGATGTTATTGTGCTCAAACTTGTACATATAGAAGTCTATTTAATGAATTGTGCATCATAAATGCTTTATCTCCAACAATGTARAACATAAAATYTTAAYTAAATCAGAACTTTCTTTCTTATCTGTTGCATAAACACAAAGAAAGCACCCCACTTATTGCTATCCTGAACACACTAATTTTCATACAAAATCTACCTGCCTCCAGTTGACAATCAGTCTTAGTATATTCATTGAATGTTACAATTTTAGACATTTGTTTGTTTTCTAAATAAAATGTTCTATGAATTGTTGACAAAAGAATGTAAACTATTAATTTACTGTCCCTTATTGACCATTTCCAATGAAATTGGAAAATTGTGTAAATCTTTAATAAAAACAGAATGATTTGCAAATCTTTTTCAACTTCAGTTAAATACACTACAAAGACAATATAAATATACATA
>NW_013952696.1:456865-461683 GCF_001266775.1 Austrofundulus limnaeus
TCCATTTGAACATTAAATATCTTGTCTTTGTAGAGTATTCAYTTGATTAGGTTGAAATCATCATATTCTGTTTTTAATTTTGTTTTTAGACAAATTTCAACTCAATTGGAARTGGGGTTGTACATCCAAATTAAGATCGTTCCTTAAGGATGCTTAAATGTTTTGTCAGTAATTCTACAAATATTGTCGTAAAAGTATCACTTGAAATGAACACTTGTTGCTGATCTTTGTTATCAGCTTTAAGTTCTGTCTTGACATTGCAGAACGTGGCAGTCTGACCACTTTCTTTATCTTAACATGCTGACTCTTAACTGTTTCTACAAATGTCTAAGTCTCACACATCCTTTGTTTTCTAAGGACATCCACAGAAAGCGAATGGAAAAGGATCTGCTGGAGCTGCATACACTGATTGATGTGCATTTTGAGCAGAGAAAGAAAGACGAAGAGGAACTTATTGGTCTCAAGGATCGAATTGTGAGCATCTTATTAATAACCAAAAATGATATTTAAAATATAAGTCAAATAAGAAACTAGTAAGTGAAATGTAAATGTGTTAAGTAAAGTACTGAACAATTTCCTTAGGAGCGGCGTCGAGCAGAGAGAGCCGAAATTCAAAGGGTTAGAGCAGAAAAGGAGAAGGACAGACAGAACAGAATTGCGGTAACAGAAACAGTCCTCCACACGAATGTTCTTTTCCTATACAGACATTAAATCACAAACATGTTGTCTTGAATGTGTCCTCATCCATCTGGGTTTGCAGGAGGAACGTCACCGAAAAGAAGAAGAAGAGGCCAAAAAGAAAGCTGACGATGATGCCAAAAAGAAGAAGGTGCTGTCAGGCATGGGAGCCAACTTTGGAGGCTTTCTAGCCAAGGTCAGACACTTGGCCATTCCCAACAACAATAATGAAGATGAGAGGGTGTTGCAGAGGGTTAACGTGGGTTGTTTGATCTGTTTTAGGCGGAAACGAGGAAGAGCAAGCGCCTCACGGGCAGAGAGATTAAAAGGAAGACTCTGAGTGAGAGAAGAGAGCCACTGGGCATCGACAGTTTGAGGGAGGATGGTCTCAGGTGGGTTTCAGCCGACTGCATTTCCTTTAGCTTGTCATGACAATAAACAGTCCCCWTTTAGAAGAATTGTTTTACCTAACACTCCTCTGATCCTCAAAAAAATGTATTTTTTATTGTTCTCTAAATCAGTGTTTCCCAAAGTTGGGGTCGGGACCCAAAGTGGGGTCCCGAAAAATCAAGGTGGGGTCCTGAAAAGATTTTTGGAATTTATTACATTTTTGCCTTAGTTGTTACAAAGGAGTGAGGTTAGTGTATTTAAAATGGATAAATGTAGTATAAAAATATTGTTACTATGCCCATGTTTAGTTGACCTGATACAAATGTTTATCATCCAAAAATAGCTGGGGGCACAGGTCTCTGCTACTGTTATTTTGTGGGTCAAAAGCTGAAAAGTTTGGGAACCAGTGCACTTTGGTTCCCAAAGTTGGACTTAGGACCCAATTATGGGTCATGAAGCACCTTAGATAATCTTCAGAAATTAATTTAAAGGGCAATAAAATAATTACTGATGTAATATTTTCCCCCTAATTATTACAAAAACACAAAATAGGTAAAAATAAGTATTTATATTTGTGTACAAGCTGTTCAGATTGTCAAAAAGCCTGTGTTTTTAGGGTTATCAACAAAGTTTGTGTACTCAGACCAGTAATATTTGGGGTCACAAGTTTTTGCCATGGATATTTTGTGGGTCAGAAGATAAAAAGTTTGGGAAACACTGCTATAAATTACCGATGATGATGATGTCATCTAAGAATCCAGATGACATGGATTCTAATGCTTGCAGTTTGACACAATGTGAAAGTAACAAAATGCATTTAGTGTCAGATTAACAAATGATGTGTTGCATCATGCAACTACTGGTCAGCAGGAATACAGAGACTCTCTCTGCAGGAGTGTGGGCTGATGCCTGTGTCTCACACACACACACACACACACACACTCTGTGTCTGTCTGACACTACGAGTCCATTGTGATTTACTGGCATCACTTTTTACCCACAACAATTAAACAAACGTTTAATTGTTGGGTGATCCCGCTTGAGGAGATGGAGMGGGGACGGTGTTGTTTGCATCAAACTCTTGGAATCCTCCAAGAAAAAGAGCTTTGTGTTAAAAAGGGAAAAGCAGCAAGCCTGGCAGCCTTTCTGTTTAAGGCAAATCCTTTAGTGGAAATGATTTATTATATCTTTGTTGCACTTTAGGAAACTTCACTGGCTTTTGTCTTACTCTGAGAATCCGATTTCCCCACCAAGTCTTTTCTATCCTAGAACTGCACAACCTGTTTCTTTTAAYGGGTTTTTGCACAAAATTGTCACCTTTTTTCCACCCTTCCACAGGTCGAGGTTGTGTCTTGTTAAAACAGTCCGGTCTAACAGCTAAATAAGATGAACACGTTTCACACCCATCTGAAAAAAATTGTGATTTTAATTTTAACTGGGTAAAGTTAAAACTCAATTCATTTTTCTAGTTTCCTCTTTGTTTTGGTGCTTTCTGCGCATGCATACGTTCCAGAACCATCTGTGTGGATGTCAGGATATCCCATGTTGTTACAAAATGGAGGCTGACAGCCACTGGATGATTTTTTTTAATTGTTTAGAATCGATTTTGGGACATTTTAAATTGATTCTGAATTGTTGTAAATGAGAGTCATGATTCTGATGTGAATCAATATTTTTGGTGCTCCCATAAAATTGAAAGCGTAATTTTTATATTGTACAGCAGTGTTTCCCAAAGTTGGGGTCGGGACCCAAAGTGGGGTCCTGAAACATCAAGGTGGGGTCCTGAAAAGATTTTCTGAATTAATTATTTTTGCCTTAGTTGTTACAAAGGAGTGAGGTTAGTGTATTTAAAATGGATAAATGTAGTATAAAAATATTGTTACTATGCCCATGTTTAGTTGACCTGATACAAATGTTTATCATCNTATGTGTGTGTGTGTGTGTGTGTGTGTGTGTATATACATACACATTTGCCATGTATACTGTTATTCTAGCTTTCTTAGTTTTGTGAATGGCTCCATTCAGTCAGTAATCAAATTCAAATTGGCAAGATTAGGATTTAAGAGTTAAAAAAAAAAACGTAAATATAATTGGTTCAACGATTAAATTGTACTTCGGACAATGAGATGGCAAACCATTGAGCAAACTCAAAATTCTTAATGCATAAGGCTGCTTAGTTTTTTCAATAAGCTCAATTACTTTTTTTTCCAGTGTATACTGTACTTTTTTTTATGCATTTTTCTTTTCGCCCTCAGTAAAAAGGGCCACGGCAAAGGGAAGGTGGGTGGTCGCTGGAAGTAAAAACAGAAAARTAAAAGCAGGAAACAACMCGATACACATGGAGCCATGAGAGYGAAGCATTTGACAAGCTGAATTTTTGCTGTTTCTTGTTGCCACTGGTTTCTGTGGGTGAAAAAAATGCAGTTACTTGATATTATGTATCAATAAAAATATTACTTGCACTTAGTTTGGATGTGTGTTTTGTCACAACTTGAGATTGTTAAAGTTGTGAGTTAAATCAAAGTCCTAAGTTACTATCAGCAAACTGTTTGACAGAATCTAAAGAGCAACCTGTGACTTCTTCCTCCTTTAAAACATCAAACAGAGAACAAACATGGGAAAGTAATTTGTCCAGAGAAGTCAAAGGATCGTGTCAATAGTGAAGCATTCTGACACAACTCCTGYGGCTGCTTCTTGTCTGTGGGAGGAAAGTGAGCTCACAAATCTGCTCAAGTCGGAGCACTGCCATGAATAACAACAGCTTCAAGATGTACTTCTACAAACAGTCCAGGTCCAAACGATGGTACCTCAGTACTGCAACCCCCAAACTGGAAGAGTGACTCCAACAGATCTCAGGAACAAAACTGAAGCCATCTGTGTAGAAGAGAGTAGTCCTGAGAACAGCTAAAATACTGCGCAGACCCATCAAGTTGCAGGCTTTTCACAGGTGATCGTGAAGTGGAAAAAGTGATTACCTATGTGGATAAAAGGGGTGAAAGTACTTTTATTTATACKGWATATAGTAACTACACAGCAGTGGRGACATGGTGGCTCAGTTGCTGTTGCCCATTTGAACTGAACTGAATTGAATTTCCAGAACGGATCCCAGCCTGAGACCTCTCAGGGTGGAGAAGAAACGTTTCTTTGTGCATGATTGGCAAAGAGAACGTTTTATGAGGTACTTTTCTCCAAGTACCTCAGTTTCCTCTCACAGACCAAAAACATACCATACACATTACCATAACTGGTATAAACATATGACATATAAATTGTCCAGATGTGAGAGTGTGAAAGGTTCTTTGTCTCTATTTGGCCCTGTGATAGACTTACTAGTGTTAATTAACATGCCTCTGGCACGGTGACTGCTGGATYTGGGCAGCTCTGACCCAGAAAGGAAGAAGTGGATAAAATATGATAGATTATTATATTATTAAATGTCTATGTTCTTCCTTATCATGTTTTCTAGGTTTGTGTACACCAACCACTGAGACTTTGCAAATAGAGTCAGACTTGAGTTCATAAATAAGCTGCATTACAGCGTTTGACTCAAAGGTTTATAGCATGGAACACCCCCTCACTTTTTTCCATAGTCCTTCTTTAGTCCATCTGGAGTCAGTAGCCTACTTTGYGTAGATGTGGGGTTTATGGGTTTTTGACTCCATCTTCTGGCTTTAACATTTCATTACACGTGTTGTTCTGTTATGATCAAAGGTTAAAATTCTGAAGTTGCGCTCCAGAGGTAGATGGACC
>NW_013952696.1:462241-471851 GCF_001266775.1 Austrofundulus limnaeus
ATATTATATTATATTATATTATATTTTTAAGTTGTGTTCAGCATAATATAACAATTTTATAGCACTATACTAAGTTTAACAAGCATTGCTAAAGACATTTAGCGTTTCTCTTACCTGTTTTAATCCATGCTGGGTCATTTCCGGTTGCTTGAAAACAGTCAGTGAAAGCAAACCAAAGCATTGGCCTTGTTACCAACAGTTAGCTTAGCTTTGATTAAAACAAACTAAAAAAAACATTTAAATCATCTGGGTCTGTTTGAGTTCTTCACTGTCTGAATCGTGGATATAAGTGACTATTATGTGAATGTTTTTTTTTGCCATAAGATGATTTTTGTTGTGAAGTCTGAAGGCTGAAAAGTAATTACTCAAGTATACAGATAACCAAAATTTCTACTTACGTACAGTAACAAAGTATTTGTACTTAGTGACTTTACAACTCTGAGCAACAGCACAACATCCTTTTCCTCTCCTTCGCGTTTCAAGGTTCAGGAGAGCTGGTGCTTGTGTACACCATTTACTGTGCAAGAGGCAGTCTTGTGTGAAGTACCGCAAAGTGATACTTGAGTAAAAAGTATAAGTATCTAAACTTAAAATTACTCTCTTACTATTTAATGGTGCTGACTGGTGGGTGCATTTATGATTATTTTGCCCATAGGTGGATCATTTTTAACCATTTATTTCTGTCTTCTAAAGATAACGATTGGGGTTACAAAGCCGATGTTTAATCAGTTTTAGATTTTTACAGAATCATTTAAAATTATRTATCTTCATCCATTTGGAGTACTTTGTGTTAATTTATTACTTTGTTAGAATCCATTTAAATTCCAAGTTATGAGACAACAAAATCGAACTTTTTACATTAGTTACTGCATTTGTCATCTACTCCTTTTGATTTCTCCTCACCYTGGTTTTCTTCTCTCTTAGTCATGGTGATGGCATTTTCTGCCCCTCCTCCCAGACTAAGTCCTTCCTCACATGTTTGGCACACTGAATAAGTCAAGGACTAAAGAGGACATTCTGATAATCCAGTCTTTCACTGGCCACATTGAATTTGAACACACACAAATAAACACAGTCACACTGATWTCAGTAAACTGTATAATTCAGTTGTAGTTCTGGCTTTGAAATGTCACATTCTTTAGAAAAAAAACATATAATTCATTATTGGATTAGTGGCGCTAATGGAAACAGACTGATTAGTTCAATTTAGAAAATTATGGTTAAAGCTTCAGATGACCTGGGTAAAACTACGCATAATCATAATCCTTTTGTGAAACATCATTTATCATGATATAATATTGTCAAACCACAGTGACATTTTCAAATTTTAACAACTGATCACTTGCTGCTA
The DNA here is from genome assembly GCF_001266775.1 of Austrofundulus limnaeus. Classification (NCBI taxonomy): domain Eukaryota; kingdom Metazoa; phylum Chordata; class Actinopteri; order Cyprinodontiformes; family Rivulidae; genus Austrofundulus; species Austrofundulus limnaeus. Next base: position 463,593 of record NW_013952696.1, read on the forward strand.
GGAAAAGACAAAGAGGAAGTTCAAATAGGCGATATATGGGTAGTAAAAGTGAACACCGAATTCAGACGATGGAGGAGGATGACTCAATGTCACAACCCCTGAAAGGAAACGGCGGAAAGACAAAGATGAAGGAACAACTGATCGCTTGACCTAGTGTATGACTTTCAGTCTGCGTGCAAATGAAAGGACATGAAGGTATTAAAGCACACAGATGCTAATCCACCAGACCATCTGTCACTTCTTGATTTATTCAGCTGTTAGCTTRACAATCACATATGAATCAGAAGTAAAACCATCAACAAATTTTCATTTTTTTATGATATTAACAACAAAACATACACACATAACATTTTGGAATAAATGAGCAAACAAAAACAATAATGTGTCTTTCTTTTTCTTTTCGATTGCTGGAAAAAAAAATACAGTGTCATTCTTTTTTTAATGTCTCTTTCTGCTGTGAGATGATCACTAACCAAAGTGTGTCTTTGATTTCCACTTTTCTTTTACATGTGTATTCCTGCCAAATATTTATTATAAAGCCTACAGGGATTTCCCACAAATTCAGCCTTTTTGATAATCAGACAGCAAATATAATTTCCTGGCAACAGATGAAAGTAGCTAAAAATGGGCCAATTTGAAGGTGCTTTTCATCCACATTTTCATTGCAGTCACTTGGATTTTATTGTTCTATTTTGCACRTGATGATGTAGCATCAAACATGATTTGATTGCTGTTTTCTTGCTCCATTGCTAACAGATGTATGAGTCTGGATGACAGAGTAAAAACCCATATTAACATATGTCAAATAACAGTTTTATACAAACTCGTTTAAAGACAATTAAATAAATGTAAAAAAAACCCATAGGCTCTTTTGTTCTAGACACATTACAATAAAAAATCTAATAAATTGTACTACTTTCTTCTGATGCTTTAAAAAACAACAACAACAACAACCATATCAAAATTTACAAAGGTGGAAGAGCAGGTCAACAATGTAATGTCTGAAATGATGATAATATTGGAATCTACAGTACTGAACAAACACATTGCTCTGTAGATAATACTTCAACAGCCAATTAAGCTGTAAATTAGCAGTGGTATGTAGTTTATATATGTGCATTTATTTTTATGTTCTCTTTTGTTAGTGCAAGTGTATGTTATGCAACTCAGTTCACACATCTATTTATACTAAAACAATGACATAACAAATTTGAAGCACAGTGAAAATTATTACTCAAGTTGGTCATTTAAAAGACTGCCCATTGTTTATCTTTCTTAATGAAAAAAGAACCTATGCAGATAACTACGTGTTGTAGGAGCATGTTAGCGGATGGGAGCCTTGAGGGCAGCATCCACCTCCTCCTCCGGCTGCAGTGTGTGCCACTGGGCCACAGGACGTCTGGGATTGGCCAACATGTCTGACCAGTGGCGCAGCCCAACTCCTGAAGCTCCATAACCGATCCAGCACTTTCCGATGGGGTCGTTGCTGCCCAGTTTGTCGTAGTCGTACACGGTGATCAGCAACTGGACTTTCTGTATGTGGAGACAGAGGAGTGTCAAAAGTTGTTCTTCTTCAGTTTCGGCTAAATTTAAATGTAATATTGGTTTCCATAATAATGTTTCATTTTTCATTGGTATTGAAACAACTAAAACATAAAAGCTTGTTTGTAAAAAATGAAATGAATTAAATAAATAAAACTTTTAAAAACTGGCAGACATAAAAACTGGCATCCTAAAAGTCATGCAAGATCTATTTTTTGACATCTTTATATACAGCTTTTATACATAGTACAGTGAAGAGCAAAAAGTCCATTTACTCAGTCAAGAATGGTCATGAGGTATTTAAGGCAGGGTAAGATGCAACTACAAAAACATCTAGTTATTCAAAAAATATTAATGCTTTGAGTTCATCTTTGATGYAAAAACATTTTGTCTCTCCTCTAAGAGGAGTTCAGTCTGAGGAGTTACAGGTAAATTCAGCCTTGTAAGCCGTACTTCCACATGGTGGACAAACAGGTTTAACAATGGCTATCAAAACTGTTCAAATACAAAAGAGGACCATCAGCCTATCATTAGTGCTGAGTGTTGCCTATTGTTGTTGAGTCATGCTCGCAATAACAGCATTGTAAGATGGCGACAACTGGACATGCAGACCTCCACTTTTGTTGAATGATAGACCATTTTTCTTCAAAAAATGGTTCCCTTTTCTCCTCTCTCAAACCAATGTTCCTCTCTATCAAAGATGAGAACTTGTTCATCCAAGAGTGACCGCTGGTCTGTAGATGAGTGTAAACTGCATAGTCCTGGCCTGATAATGTTGTTAATCTGTGTTGGGCCATCCTTTGAACAGTGCTTTGTTTCCCCGATGGTCCGACTGATCACAGTCCTCCTGGCACTTAACAGCATATACAATATTACTCTGTTTGTGCTGGGGGATTGGATCTTTGGGGGTGAACCAATCTTTGCTGCAATGTGRACAGGGCATCATCTCAGAATTTCTTCTCTTGATTTGAACCACCYATAATGCATGATGTCCAATGGGAGGTCATGTTTAGAAAATAAGTGTGTCAGTTTTTTTGAAGCTAATTTTCACCTGGTGGTTGATRGGAGTCCTGTTTGGGTTTCTTGTCTGCTTTCAGGAATGCCCAGTTAGGATAACTGCACMGCTCCAGGGCCTGTCTTGTYTGTGATTTCTCCTTCTCCTTGMRTRGTGGYTTTGTGGGGACCCTGTCTGCTCTGTGGTACAGAGTCCTGATTGATGCTAACACCCTGTTGTTTTTCAGGTATCATTATTTGTGTTTTAGCTTAGAATACTAGCATGGCAATACTTGTAAGTACCTAAAGCAAAGCACAGCTGTGYTTGATGGGAATGCTTTTTTATAGGGGACATTTTAAGGACAATAATATGATCACTTATCACACAAAACAATATTGTGTTTAATTATCAACTGTAGGCATCTGTCAGAGCAAGGGTAGCTTCTCAAAATCCCAGTTTTTGACCATCCTGCATTGGTATGGAAATTTCATTGTTTTTATTGGAATAATGTGGACAGACTTTTTAATATATACTGAGAAAAAAGTATTGATGACTGAAAATCCTGGATTGAAAACCCACTATCCATTATTCAGAATTTGCATCCTGAACTGAAAGTCAGGAACTTTTCMACCATTAACTTCTAATGAAGATTGATTGAATTTTAATGACATGGTAAGTTGACAACACTGYTATTGTTGGTTTAATGCAAACCTGGATCTGTGAGAAGGGTATCTCAAAGCTGAAGCTTTCGTTGAAGTAAGGATTTAAAGTGTTTTGTTTGACAGACGTCTTCTTTTTCTTGATTCGCTTGCCGTTGTGCTGCAGCACCACCTTGACAAAGGGATCTAAGAGAGAAATATGAGTCAACAGAGTTACCTGGGCCAGTACACAGCTCWATTACTGCTACAGTTTATGCAGGGAAGTATACCTGACAGTCCTCCAACATCCATCTTCTTCAGGTTCTTGGCTTCCATGATATTGACTGTTAGTTTACCAGCCGTGGGGACATAACGAAGAGAAATGCAGATGTCACCAAGCTTCTCTTGCTATCATGAACAAAACATGAAGACATCATTATATTCTACACAAAGGTAATGGCTGGTTATTTGTTTAACAAGATGAAAATAATCATACCTCCTCTTTTTCTCCCCCGACTAGATCTCTCCATTCATGCATTGGTTGTCCAAGATCTATAGAGTTCATTGGAATCTTTATTTCACCGATTACATCATGTTTACCAAAACGATCAAAGTCAAAAACTTGCAGCACCAAAGTCTGACCACCCAACTCATTATAAGGTATCTGGAGAGAAAGAGTATGAAAATCAGTTTCAATTTAATTGCATTACACCCTTTCTTTGTTAAATTTTAGTAAAATGCAGAAATATATATCTGATATAGTTWGTTAAACTGTTAGTGTACAGACCTTAAATGTGAATGTTTCATTGAAAACAGGGCAGAGGTTCTTTCGCTGGACTTTGGTCTCAAACTTCTTTTTCTTGTCTGGCAGCATGTAGACTTTTACGTAAGGGTCCGAGGTCCCACCCATGTCCATAGCTGCAAGGTCCTGAGCCTGGAGGATCCCTACTATCAACTGGAGGAGGAAGAGGGCAAAAGRAGAAGATGAGTTGAACTGTAGGACTCATAAAGCCTAGTCRCAACAGAAAATGTGAAACATGACAGCTTATCTAAATTTTTAAAACAACACTGCAATAATCACGATAAAGAATTGTGAGAAGGCCATGTACACCAAGGCTGTTTTATTTAGAGCAGTGTCCAGATCAAATGAGGGAAACAGAAATRAGTACAGTTTATAACCCAATTTGGAGTTAGTTTTAGTTGAAAGGTGCCAGTTGAGGGAGTTTGGGCARCATGTCTGCTGTCTAGATGCCTCCCTTTATAGGTTTTTTACTGCCTGCTATGACAAAAACGTCTTCCAGAACATGGATGATCTTTCAAAATCTTGGCTCATTTACTGTCAGATATTAGGGTAGTARTAAGAACAAAGTTAGCTCTTTATTTTGTATGACAGACTGTGATATGTTGTAGAAGGTTTTTGGTTCCTGGAGCACAGCACTGAGGAAAACGTTTGCAGCACATCCATGATGTGGGGCAGAGTAGCACCAGTTTGATTTAGACAGTAAGAGTTTATAAAACGCTATGATTGTGATCTTTAAAATATCACAGACATATTTRAGTACAGACGTGATACCCATAGCTGCAGTGGAGGGGAGATTGGACTGTGGTCTTGAGTTTACAGGTTAGTGTCATTATGGGAATGTTCTGCTGATATTTAGAGCATGGTAAGAGCACATGAAAGCTTTTGGAGGCAAGGAAAAATACATTTGGCAAGACAGAAGCAATTGCATTTGCCTTAACACAGAAAAAGTTTTTTTTTCTAATTTGCCATGATTTAGCCACATTCATAAAGGTCATGCAGATCAGAGACAGCATAGCAGAGTCGAAAGTTCTCATGCAGCCAAACCATTTGTGTATAAGAGTATAAAAGTCAGAAGTCAGGAATAGAAGCAAASTGAAAGAAGAATGACACTGTAGGAGATGTGAGGAATTACTTTGAAACAATGGATCACTAACATGCRATTTAGTGGACAAACTTTCTCTTTTTCTTTTTGTCCAAATCAGTGCCAGCTGGCCACATCTTGATGTTCCAAGCATCGACATCGCTGCTTAGCAAGACGTAAACCCAATTTCCAAAAGGAAAACAAATAATAAAAAGAGGAATGAAACAGTTTCTAGGTGTTGTTGAACTGCACGGCTTTAAGCTGTGGCAAAGATGTTTAGTAGATAATTACAGTGTTAGCACCGAGTACCTGATTYTCAGTAAAATTATAGTCCAGTGTGAACTCCAGTTTTCCCAAGTTCTCCTTCTCCTCCTCCTCTTTCCCTTCTTCTCCATCCTGAAAGATTTACAAGACAGAGCAGTCAGCTGGGGAAATGTTCAGCTCAGATATTTTGTATTTCATGCTCCTGTTACCACCTAAGGTTTAAAAAAAAAATCATAATTGGAAAAAAAAGAAAAAAAACAAGAGAAAGTGTAACAGAAAAAAATTAATGAACACACACATTACTCTTTTTGTTTCTTGTACATTGGGAGTTGTGTTCGTCTAGATAAACTGATGGAAAATCTCTGAGAATAAATCACAACTAAGACAGAATGTGATATGATTAATTAGTTACAAAAAACATTTTCTTTTTCTCTTACAACTACAGTGGAGATATTAAAACTGTAATTTTCTTTTCTTCAAGTTAGAAAAAAAAACAGCGTTCTTGCAGATGGTTGGATTTTTAAAGTCCAATGTGTGTGAGTAGGAAACAACAAATAATGATTAAAAATAGAATGAATAACATTCTGCAAACTACGCATTTTGACTTGGAAGATTTAATTTATGTGTACTTGCTTTAAATACTGTATATATTATCCATTCACATGCAGAAGCCTTTTGTGTTGTTAGGGGGTTTAAATACATGCACAAGAAATTTTTGCACAATATAAGTACATTTGACAAAGTTTTTTGACCATGTATTGTGGTTTTTAAGGTCAAATGGATGTGGCAACCATCTAGAATAGGGTTAACATTGAAAGATAATTGATTATTGAAGTCCAGCCAATGATCTTTTCCTATAAGTTTTAGTGAAATCCATCCTGTTATTCATTAGATATTTATTTTAAAAAATTGACAGAGATGATTTTAAATAGTTGATGGCAAAAATTTAAACCAAGATCCTGTAGCACACACACACACACACACACACACAGACATGGGCAAAAACATTTTTGCTCTGCCTTTGGCTTTCCATGTCAGGCAATAATTACACTGTACAATTTTCAACTGACAGAAACAGGACAGGATCTTAAAATAAACTTAAAAAGCTTTGCAGAATCCCAAAGCAGCTCATTTATGATCCATGAGGTGTCTCATATACCAAACAGTGAGCAGTTTTTATACAGTCAATGCTTGTGTAGGGAGAAAATAAGAAAAGTGTGTACACACAAAAGTATCCAGATTTATTAAACTGCACTCATTTCCTTCATGCATTTCAACAAACATGGACCTGAGCCCACAAGACACCTGACACACCTCCTTTTAAATATGGAAAATTAGATGCAAATACATCCATACGTTTCCTCTCTGCTTGATAAAAAATGTCTAGATGCAGAAAAATGATTACTTAAATTGAATCTGTTCATCTTAGATTAATACTGACAGCATCAATCTGCCACAGGTGTGCTTCTGAGCCTGAGACATGTCCAACTTTACGTTTAACAACAGAACTACTGTAAAAAAGAGGAACACTGGGGATTAACAGAGCTTTGAAATTTTTARAAATTTGAGGTCAAGAAATGAGTTGCTGGGCAGCAGTAGAGTGTGCTTGTGTTGTGTGTTTACATCTATTGWCAGGGTCCTTGTGTATTTTTGCTTCATTGTTCTTTTGATTTCTTAGGTTTCTGTATTTGCTGTTTTTTATGTTTATCATTCCTTGCACTTTATTTTTGATCATCTCGGTTGTCAGATTGTTTTGTTTTAGTTTCTGTGTGTTCTTTGTGTCATTCCTCATCTCTCCCTCAGTCAACTTCTGTGTTTTCTACTCACACCTGCTGTCACACCTAATCCGCTCATCTGTTGCCTGTTCATACCTCATTAGTTTTGTTCTAGTGAGTCAGTCTCTTCTCACCTGCACATCAGCAGATTATTGCATCATATTTTGGTTCCACATCACTGGTCTTGTTTTGTCTTCCCTCCTGATAATCCTAACTCCTATGAGTTTCTGTAAATCAGCTTTTTGTTTGTAATTTAAGTAATAATATTATTAATTTTAGTACGTTTGCTTTGTCGTCTTTGTTAGTCTGCGTTCTGGGCCCAAATTCACCTCCCAAACCTTCATACATGTGACAAGAATATAAGAAACTTTACAGTTTACATTGGGTTGAGGTAGTTTCTATCATTTCTGAGGTATGTTATGTTTTGTTGTATGAAGTTATGTGTAGTTAATTTTCCTCATCAGGTTTAAATGCCTCTTAAATAAAAAAGAAATATAGTCATACTTTTGTATATTTAGGCAAGTTTCAGTACTTTGTTATTTGATTTCTGTGGACTCAAAACATTTGGAGGTAAGCATATTCTCACTACATGTTGAAAATGTGCATGCATTTGTGCACACTTTCACGCACAGGTCATTTGAAAACATCCCAACATGCGTGGAACCTGGTGCACACAGCCTTTGTGCGTTAGCACATTCCTTCTTGTCCTACCTTTTTGTCCTCTGTTTCCTCTCCCTCCTTGTCCTTCTTTCTGCGCCCTCGTCCACCTCCTGTCCTTTCACGGGCCTTCTTGGGCTTTTTTCCCATATTGAAACATTTTTTGTAGACGCAGAATCCTAGGCAGACTATGAGAGCAAGAACCACAACAACAATGGCTCCCACAGCCCACATGGGCACTAGAGAGAAGAGAACAAAAGAAATGGCAGGTTGGCAACATTTCACTCAACACATTTGACTCATTATGGATAACTTCACTTCAATACATCATAAACATGGAAGTGGGTAAAATGTAGGAAGAAATTGATACAATGTGTGTAGAGTGTGGGCAGAGGTAACCAACTAAACAATTTGTACTGTACTGTCTACAATACTGTTTTGTAAGCTGTGAACTAAAAAAACAAACTGTTTTAAAAAACTGGTTATTAAAATGTAACTGCAGATCG
>NW_013952696.1:472924-474361 GCF_001266775.1 Austrofundulus limnaeus
TTACAAAAACACAAAATAAGTATAAATAAGTATTTATATTTGTGTACAAGCTGTTTAGATTGCCAAAAAGCCTGTGTTTTTAGGGTTATTAACGAAGTTTGTCTATTCAGACCAGTAATATTTGGGGTCCCAAGTTGTTGCCATGGATATTTTGTGGGTCAGAAGATAAAAAGTTTGGGAACCACTGTCTTAAATAATACACAAGGAATATTTTTGAATCATAAAAACTATTATTATTTTTATGGTAAAATATGTTAGTAAACTATTTTAAAGTTAGTTTGCCTTCAGAAGCTTTTAATGCTTTTGTTTAAAGTAAATCACCTTTTTCCAGCTGTAGAAGAAAAACATGAGACAAACTAAAACAGGACACATGTTTTGTTCTAAGAGATGAAATGGACTTACTCTTGAGTTTATGATCTGGGGGAACAGGGTGGGTTGTCACAGGAAAAGGGAAATGAGAGAAGACAAAATAACAAAATGAGACTGCAAATCAGTGCAAATGAAATGATAGGAGGTTAAATTATATGAAACAGAAAAMAAATTAAAGGACACACTTTATGCARCTAAAATGTTTGTGTTTGTGGGTACTTTTCTTTGTTTGAGTTCATTTACTCCATGTACTTTCTGAAAGTATTTAGTTGTTTTCAATTATAATTGCTAAATATACTCAGATGTCTTTCCCTAAAAGGACACAATTCTTGCTTGAAATTCAAAATGCAATAATATTGGACAACGTACCCAAACAAAATTTTTGTGCGTATTTTCTATTTTTCTAAAGTGTACTGTCTGTACATTACTGTGAGCTCACTTGGCAGGTGTGTGAGTTCATTAAAGAATTTGTTCTTCATGCTGGTAAACTGGTGGTTGGAGTGATGTGATGGAGGTGGGGCAGGTGGGCGGGGCTCCTCCTCCTCCGCTGCCCTCCGAAGCCGTGCCACWGCCATGTTGTCCAACCGCATTGTTGATCTGAAAAAAAAATTTTTTTTAAATAAAAACACAATAGCTAATCAATGATGAAAAACTACAAGATGTCTAGTTTGGAAAAGGTGAAACCACAACAAAACATTTTACTATAGCACAGACTTACAGAAGTAAATGTTTGCACACTCATAGTGTTGTTTATTCAAATCATTACTGTAACACATTCACCACTGCAGCAGTGGTGAATGTGTGACGTGTTTTAGCTATAGTGAAAAACTGTAGTTTTGTTTACATTGAATCAGTTGCCAACATGACTTCATGATTTTAAATMATAAAATACACTCTAAAAAGGAAATTTTGGCTTTACTTAACCACCAAATTCAAAGCAACATACTCATGTTCTTTGGTTAAAAAACTGGTGTATTGCTTTTAATTTACTCAACTCATTTAAGTAGAACCAGGTAACATAACATGGTTAAGTAAATCCAATGTTTCATTTTTTTTACAGTGTACCTC
>NW_013952696.1:474685-475997 GCF_001266775.1 Austrofundulus limnaeus
GTGTACCTCTTTTATTTATTTGTGGTTATTTTAATAATTTCTCTTTATCACAAAAAGTTACTCTTTGCAAAGCTGAAATAATTGTATTAACAGTAGATGTTCACTGACACATTGGTCAGCCAATTTATCTGCCCCGATTACCTTAATTTAGGGTGCTCAGTAATTGGCTGATACAAAACAAACTGATCTTGTCCATCAATCTTATCTACCTTTGCAAAAGTTTGAAAATTGCCCACTCTCCTTTTTTATGCTGATGTGAGAGAGGGCTGACTGACAGACCTGACCACCAGGTTATGTCTGCACATGCATTGTTAATACTCACAGGTGGCCCGGAGCAGCCACATGGTTGATTTGGAAATATTATGCAATTAAAGAATAAGAGCAAAATATCTCAATTTATAATTCATGTAAGGCCGAAGTAACTGTACCCAAAACCTTCAATACTACAAACCTCGTTCGCCATTTAAGGAACCACCACGCCGCTGAGTATGCAGCATTTGAAGAAGGTAATCAGGTTAAGGCTAAAGCTATAAAAATACCAGTGGCCCACTGTTTGCTTTTATGAGCAGTGAAACGAGCAAAATAAGGAAAGTTACAAAGTTCATGGCATTAGACGACCAGCCATTTTCAGTCGATGAGGACCAAGGTTTTAGAAAATTGATGCAACGCTTGAAATTAAAGACCAGTGGCAGTTGGTCAATAGGGGGCGCTGGTTCGTGCCCCCCCCTGTATTTTTGGTACACAAAAATAAAATAAAATAAAATAACAAAAGAAAATGTTATAAATGTTTCGAAAATACTGTATATCGTATATATGTTTTCTGATAAGCAAAATGCATAATTTATTGTTTTTGATGTGTAAACTTCTATTTTATGCATGAACTTTTTCGTGTGAATCACTTCCGGGTCACGATGTGTTCTGCGCTACAGACAGTGGCGGTCAGTAAGTCCCCCATGCAAAAGTACAGAGTAGCCTGGGTTCGCAGCTGACCTGCGAACACACACCGGTACTTAGTGGGTTTACCCCGTGTCAACGACTCAAAGACATCATTTTAGTGTGACGGCCGGCAGGCAGATCACGAGGCGGATTTTGGAGAACAACGAATGAGAAATGAAGGAGAAGACAACAAGTCTCTTATATCTAAACCTTTTCAAAGCAGAACATATGAGGAGAAACTTAAAGTTAAGTAGCTTGGACTGAATAAGCCGGACATAATAAAAATTGAGCCAGAACGTGGTGTAGTTAGACTGTGTTGGGCTTACCTTTATATTTGAGCAGCATATAATATAAATAATGTTGAACACAACTTAAT
>NW_013952696.1:476432-478114 GCF_001266775.1 Austrofundulus limnaeus
ATATTAGAAAGCTCATTTGTAGCCATCTTCATATTGAATTAAATTTGTGCATTTGTTGTTTTAGGTTTGTGACATCATCTTGAGGAGCTTCAGCACTGAAGAGGATCCAGACTTTCCTCAGGTACAACATCACATCTCACTGCACTGACCATGCTCTATAAGAATCTGGTTAAAACATCCCTGACTTTAACCAGAGTCATGAAGAAATTTGCTTCTCAGTAACAGAAGAGCAAAATTTATGTACTAAAAATAAAACACTACATGACATTGTAATGCTGTTTTATTATTTTCATTTGCTTAATAAATACACTGTCGTGATTCAACTTAGTACATGTTTGATTGCTTTAGGAGATGAGCCTTTGGACTTGTAGCCCCCCTAGAGAAAAATCCACCAGCCGCCAGTATTACAGACCTCTTTTGCAAGGAAGGCCTGTTGCTGAAAACAGACTAACATGCATATTTTTAGACTGTGAGAGGAAACCAAAGTACCCAGAGAAAATCCATGCAAGCATCAGAAGAATATTTAGACCCCACACAGTAAGACCCCAGACTCAAACCAGGGATCAAACCCAGGACATGTGCTGCTGTCAAGCTGCCTTCAAATAACATGTCATCTGATTTTGATGATGATTTAGCATCTTTCATTGAAGGTGACCTGTGACCTTTGTGGTCAAAGGTTTTCTATTGCTAGTGACCAATGTGGGTGCAACTCCTACATTGGTATCATGCACCATGGTACTTTGTTATATGGAGAAATTCAATACTGTGACCTCAAATAAATGGTGTCATAAATAACAAAACAAGATTTTTTTGAGAAGATAATAATAAAAAAGCTAAACGTGCTAATTGCAAAAATTAATGAGTTAGCTGGCAACAGGCCAGTAAAAAAACTTGGTATAAAACGTTTTTAGTGAGGTGAAACCTTTAAAGTGAAGATAAGCAGATGTTCTCCAGTGTCAGAAAAATTGTACCTAAATACAAAGGAGTGATCAAAAAATGTTTCAATGGAAAACGAGGATGAAATTGAATATCCATTTTTCTATATTTCATAATATGAAATATTTTTTAATGACCTAAAGAAAACTCTGTGCACAAAGGACAAGGCTGATTTTCTATATTGAATGTTTATGTGTGGGCCCTCAGGCAGCTCAGCTTTAAAAACAAATCTGAATCTGTTATGGACAGCACTGGATGGGCTCAGGAACATTAAAATGAACTGAGGCAAAGTGGCAAACTGTTCTGTGGTCAGATGACCTGAAATATAAACTTGTTTATGAAAACCACAAATGTCACACCGTCCATTCTAAAGAGGGGAGGAGCCATCCATCTATTATAATACAGTTCAAAACCCTTTCTCTCTGTTGGTGTAGGGGTGTATTACCTTCTCAAATCTGGCTAGCTTACACATCTGGAATGACACTATCAATGCAATACATTGTTACAGGTTTTAGACATATAGCAAAAACTCCAAGACCCAAAACTGTTGAACAAATCAAACCACAAATCTGATGAAAATGTGACAACGTTCCACTTTTCCTGTCTGAGCGTTTTGTTTTGCTGCCATAAAATTCAAAATTGCCAGATTTTTCCCCCTTAAAATTGTGCTGTTTCTTTGTTTAAATAATTGTTGTGTTAAATTTTTTCCACAGTGGTTTAAATGTGTGTTTGTATATGTGTTTGTT
>NW_013952696.1:479722-486168 GCF_001266775.1 Austrofundulus limnaeus
TCCTTCACCTCTTAAATTATAAGCCCCCTCTCTGTCACCAAACATTTCCTGTATATTGTGTGGACGTTTTTGATTTCGGACCTTAAACATGAATTGTGTAGTTTTAAATATTACCAGGTCCCAGAATTTCAGTATATTTGATTTAATGAATAACTGGTTTGTGTGTTCCCAGTATCCCACTTTAGATTTTTTTTGTAAGATGTATAATGGTTCATTATTATATTCTTTTTACACAACATCCCAATTTGTAATTAATGCATGTACTCGCTGTATCCATAAACATTAACATGGGGGGGAGGGCTAATATAAAATTAAGACTTTCTTTGTTCCCTCATCTGCATTCATCATTTATTGAAGGAAACAATAGAAATTTGACACTACTAAATGAACTGATGTTACTTGTTCTTTTTTTTATTTTATGTTGCAGATAAAACTGCTTTAAGAGATTTCTGACATTTCTAGGAAAATCAAAATTTTTTAAAGTTTATTGTTTACTTGCATTTTGAGCTCGTTCACTTCAAATCAGTCAGCAAACATAATGAATGAATGAATATTTCATTGATCCCATGAAGGGAAATTACAGTTCGGAATAAATATGCATGTTAGTACYAATATGAAAAAGAAAGTTCAAATTACCTGCTATCTCTGTCACTGTAAACAAAAAAACAAACAAGCAAACAATTAAAAGCACAAATCCATCACTTGTTTGCAATCGTCCCTTTAATTTGACGATTTCTGCACCCTGTTGGGAGTTCCAGCTGTTGTCCTCACATGCAAAGTGTGACATTAAAACACCCACACATGGTGGCCCCACCCACACTGAATGGCACTCTGTTGTTGCACTGAAATTTAACAAGATTAATTGCCAAAGGTAAACCAAAAATCCTGGCTTAAACATATTAAGAGCAGTTCTAAGTTCTCTTGCTTTTCACCACCTATCCTGTCTTCACCCTGCTCTCTCTATCTTTTTTGTCATCCTTTGTCATAATTCCCAACACAGTGCTCCTGCTCACACAGACACACAAACGCACCATATTTCTAGAATTAGACCTGATTAAGGGAGCAAGCTTCGTAACACTGACCCTTGTAGGCAATCTGGATTGAATATGCAGAGGATTAAAGAGGAAGAGCTCACTGTGATTGTGTCTAAAGAGATTAAGCTAAAGAGTGCTTTCAGTTGTGCTTAACAACAACAACTGCCCTAAATAAAAACTTTACAATTGAATAAAGTTGCACAAATCCATCAAAGTTTAGGTACAGATTTTTTTTTTTTTTTTTTTTGTTAAATGAGTTATGTCCACTCGTAAATTGTAAAATGAAATGTTGGAATTTTTATGTTTATTTGCCACATTCATTGACAGTATTTTTGAACACTGTGTGATGGAAAAAGTGATGTTCAATGACCAGAAAATAAGACATTTTTTTTGTCACTGAGAAGGTGGTCTTAAAACAGCATATAAAACAGTGTTCTGGTGGGAGTCTTGTTGTATTTTACAGTGTCCTGGTTTGTGAAAACTTAACCTTTCTTTTGTTTTATCCCATGTCAAACACGTGTGGTTTAAGGCCGGTTATGCACATGTATGTTTAGGAGTAGCGGTCAARATACCTCATTGGTCAGTGGACTGAACAAAGAGGTCATAGAGAGCAGCCATATTGTGAAGGGTGAGGACAAACGAGTGAAGCTGAATGTAGTAACCATGTACAGTGAAAGTTTGCTATTGACAATTGTTATTTTGATTGGATAGAAATACTTGTCATTACAAATTATCATATGAGGTAAAAACATGTTGCCAAAGTCATGGACGATGTTTCTAAAAGGCAGAAGCTAACCAATAAAAAACAGATATTTTTATGCAATTCTACGTGGAAATCTAGCCATGACAAATCAGATCAAATGAAACCAAACAGGCAATTAAKCCCAGTCAGCCCAACAGGCAGCCTCCCTTAAATCTTCAGCAGGGGTACAATGGACTAAACCACTGAGTACTAAGGTGGGGAAGCTATAGCTTCCAGTAAGCCCTCACTTATTAACACTTTAACTTTATCACTTTAACATTTACATTGTTAATAACATTAATCTATGTTCCCAGAAATGAAACAGAATTTCCCACATTTGGATATCATAAAAGCTCTAATGCAATAATCTCTAATAATCTCACAAGACTTATAAAAGTGCTGATTATGARTGAGCTCCTACCACATCAAACTTTAACCGACTGAGTTACAGACATTTTATGTTTTCAAATGTCAGTTAGCTTTGGCAGCCATCTTGAATTGGATTGATTTCAAAGCTTAGGAAGTTGTAGATGCATCRAAGATGATTACTTTCTGAAAGTTTCATTTGACTAATGCTACAGAAAGATGAGCACACAAACACAGGCATGAATGAAAACATTGTTGCCTCCACTTCAAAGGAGAATAATACCAAAAAAACTATAATAAAAACAGTTTCCATCCTGTTCCAGCCTCTTTGCAGTGGCTTCAGATGGACACTACAGGAACATTACAACAATCCACTTAAACTAATCTCTGCCACTTTTAGATCCTCTGTCACTTTGTGTGAAATCAAATGTCCCACTGAGCTGTTGCCTGTAGCAAAGGAAACCTTTAATCAAAACATACTTAAATTAAAAACCAGCAGTGAAATTCATATAATCTGTTTCCCTGTGAACACAGCTGCCTGTTTATTTAAATAAAAACTACGATGACTAAAAGTAACAAGAATAAACATCAGTCATTACTTTAAGAGATGCACAGAAAAAAATTTGTGAAAGATTGAAAGATTTTGTGGGATAGAATTAAAAATTGAAACAATTTGACAATTTAACGCTGTAAAGCTGCACCTTTTCACATGTTCATCTGTTTTTGTTATGAATTGTACAGTTTTATGGCAGAACTCTTTTTAGGATTACTATGGTAAAATCAGAAATAATGAAGCTGCATGAAGCAAAACATCACAACTCACCTAATTTAGCCTCTATCCGTACCTTTTCTCAGTTCTTTACTTTCCTCTGGCCAAATCCACCACTGACTGGAAGTTGTTGAGCYCAGATGCATCTCCTCTCTTCCCCACCCCCTTTCCCTTCCTGCTTTAATCTTCACTAGATCCCTGAACACCAGCTACTTACTATCTGTCTGCTCTGCCAAAACTTTATCTTTAGGGGTARAACCTTAGACAGCTGCTACAAAACCTGGTTTTCCCTTTAAAATATCAATAATAATATTGTGTTATGTTTTGTGATGCATTAAAAATGCACCATGGTCGGTGTCAAAAAGATGTGAAATAAGTATGAAGACATTTCACTTTTTGTAAAAACACAGGCTGAARGCTGACTGACTGCTAAATTTGTAAAAGAAGATGAAACTGAAAACTTAAAGTTACAACAAGCCGGACAGAACTAAAATAAGCTAAATAGTAGCTAAAAGCTAAAACTGGCAGAACAATAGCTTAAAACTAAAAGTAGAAATACAGCAAATAAAAGCTAAACTTAGCAGTAAAGAAGTTAAAAGCTACAATTTATAGTAAAAAAATCTAAAAGTTGAAAAACTGTAGCTATAATGTAAAATCAGCACAAAAAGTTGTTTGAAGCTAAAAGTTGAAAAACAGCTAAACAGTGAAATAAGCACAACAGCAGCTAAGAGTTTAAAGTAGAAGAGTAGAAAATGGTGGTAAAAATCTAAAAGTAACTAAATAGTTAAGTATACTAGAACAGTAATTAAAGCTGCAAATACATCTGACATCAAAAAGTAACTAAATAGTTGTCACTTCATTTCGGATTACTAGCACAAAGTCACAGCAAAAAACATTAATTATGTATACTTTATAAAATTATTTTAGTAAAATTTATTAAGGAAGGATTGCGTTGAATCTCCACTTCCTCACAATTTCCAGTCCTGAGCAGCACATACGCAACGTGGAAAAGCTCTGGTTTAACTGGAAGAAAGCTCCATCAGAACCAGMCTCAGGTGAGGCAGCCAACAAAATCACAAAGGAAACTGTAAACATAAAAACACACGAATGCTGACTCATCAGACTGAATTTGTAAATTCAATAAAAGCCATATAGAATCATCATCATCATCACTGCCATAATTTAAGATCGATATCATGAACAGTGTTGTGTAAAGTACCAAAAAGTGATACTTGAGTAAAAGTACAAGTATCTTACGAAAAAATTACTTTGGTAAAAGTTAAAGTCTCCTTTAGGAATATTACTTGAGTAAAAGTTGTAAAGTATCTGATATTTTTTGTACTTAAGTATTAAAAGTAAAAGTATTGATTTAAAATGAGCAGTTACATTTTCCATAATTACTTTTATTAGGAGGTNTAAAATAACGAATTTATGTTAAATTTAGGATGCACTAGTCTAGCTGTTTCAGTTTATATACATATTTCAAGGCTGCACAAACCTTTTCCCCAAAATGAAAATCTATCTGAGGGCTGCGGCCAAATTTAATAATATAATTCATGAAATACAAATACTTCTTAAGTACAGGATTTTTATTTGAATGATTATGTCCTGCTGGAGTGTGACATGATTTGATTGTGTACAAACTAATACAGTATCAGATATACAGTATTTATACTTCTCATTCAACAACAGGTAAATTCCCTCTTTCTAGGAGGCACAATTTATATGGATAGTATTTATTTTTTACAAAAACAAGCTGGAATAAAAACAAGCAAAAATGAAAGAAAAGTAACGACTTTCTACTTCTTGTCTTTTTAAAAAATGTCAGGAGTAGAAAGTACAGATAATTATGTAAAAATGTAAGATGAAGAAGTAAAAAGTAGYCWGAAAAATAATTACTCAAGTAAAGTACAGATACCCAAAAATTCTACTAAGTACAGTAACAAAGTATTTGTACTGAGTMACTTTACAACTCTGATCATGAAAAGATTGTTTCATTTGTAGATAGCTGACATCTGAAAAACAATGAGTTGTTTTTGCTTCCAGCTGAATCCATCCAGCATGTTGGACAGCCTCCAACAAGTCAGTCAGCAGAAGAACTTAAGCCGACTTGGTGAGTCTGATCTTAATTAAAGTCTCGACCTCAGAAGAAGAGGACAGGAGCAGCACAATCCAACATGCAGCTCTGATGCTATTTATAGAATCTATACTACGTCTGTGAAGATGTCATCGGAGCTGTAAGTGTTGTATCTAAGAGGAGTGCTCATTTGTGCTGAGCAGAGACCTGATTAGTGGTGATAAAAGTGACCAGAACATAAGCAAAGTTTTTCCTCAACTGTGTGAATGTATCGTCCACATTCATGCCACTGTTTTCCTATTTAGAAATTTGATTTTTTTTTTCTGAACTGTTTTTGGACTCAAACTACCACTTAACACATCTAAACTCTCCTTAACCTACCTGAATTTAGAATGCTCTCCTCTCACCTGGAAACGAAGTCTTTTCAGCTCGTCATGTCTCCTATCATTAAATATGTGAAATTGCAAATTTATTTCCAAACACATCTAATAATATGTCTCCTAACGTGTTTWTAGAAATATGTTTTTCTAGACATTAATGTAATGATTACCAATAAGTTTTTTTTCTCACAAAACATTATTTTTTTATTGTATAAACACAGTCAAGCTTTTATTTTGCTACTTCCTGTCACAGGCAGTATGAATTTGTAAAAGTAACTAAATACTAAGTTTCAGTGAAACTTTTAAATTTAATATTTAATATTTAGATTTCACATTTAAATTTAAGTATTTAAATGTGCTAAAATGTAGCTTTAGAAAATCCACATTACTTTTCAAACATTGTTGGAAGCTAAATGTGACAAAATCTTGCTGTTTTCTTCAGCGCAGGCTGATTTAGAAACGATGCCCCATGAATCAGTAAAATATCTAGATCAGATAAATGTCTTGGATCATGTTTTATCATAATAGGCAGTCTCCTGGTTTGGAAATTATCTCTAACTGGGTGTTAAAGGGATCCACGATTAGTTGTAACATTAGACTTTATTTAATAAACATATATTTTAACTGTAAAATAAAGACTGTAAAAATCAAAAAGAAAAAAATTGTATAGGTCTTCTGGACGGGTTCTTCTTTAATGAAACGTTTCGTCTCTCCTCCAAGAGACTTCTTCAGTCTGAGAGTTTCAGGCAAAATTCAGGCTTTTAAGCCCTGCCTCCATGTGACTGAGACTCACATTACTGATGTTATGTTATGATGTGAGTATCAGTCACATGGAGGCAGGGCTTAAAAGCCTGAATTTTGCCTGAAACTCTCAGACTGAAGAAGTCTCTTGGAGGAGAGACGAAACGTTTCATTAAAGAAGAACCCGTCCAGAAGACCTACACAATTTTTTTCTTTTTGATTTTTTACCTGGATTACTGAGATGCATCAGGACACTTTGTGAAGCCTTGGTTTTGTACCAGTTTGAAGGAACAATCTACTTTAATCCAGGGAAAGGGATTGTGGAATGGTCTGGAGG
>NW_013952696.1:489930-492507 GCF_001266775.1 Austrofundulus limnaeus
CAAAGGGGGGTCTTGAATATTCGTAAGGGGGTCCAATAAAATTTGACACAACTAATAATATTATTGTCTATACAGTATATATGATTGATGAGTTGATTGTAAGTTTGAGATGTATCTTTATGATTTATCATTTATACACTCTGCATTTACGTTGTGACATTATAACTAACATCAATATGTTTTGTGTTCAGAATGGATGCAGACGAACTGTGCCCTCAGTTATCTAAGGACAGCCTGTTTTTAAGAAAAAGAAAACAGAGTTGCAAAACCTAAAAAGTGATGAGTCTGTGTTTGCTGTGAGAAAAATAACCACAGCTTCGTTGTTAATCATGAGAAAAGCGGAAGTGAAAATAAATGTTGAACATGCCTTGAACTTGAGAGTGTTCCAGTATTTGTATTTTTATGTGTCACAGGGAACTCGTGTTTTTTCACCACCCTTTAGACTAGTTCCATGTCTGTGTAATCAGGGATGTCGAAATTTAATAAAATGAGGAGGTGCTGCAGAGAAAACTAGTGTTGGGTGGATGTAACTGAGGTTGCTCTGCTCCACGCTCTCCTCATATGAGATTAAAATTTAATCTCGTCTCCTCTCTTTTTTGTCTGTGCTTTGAGTGATCTGGATGTTCAAACCTATCAATAGTATTTTCTAATCCCAGGCTATAACCAAATATTGTGAAACACATGTTACTAAATGTTTACCATCAACACAACATATTAACAGCTTTTAATGGTTCAACAAACGCCAAACAAGAAGCTCAAACAAACCACAGAAAACAACTTTACAAAAGTGTACCTGAGTGAAAACTGCTGCAGCACCATGTACAATTTAATATGGAGTTGCAAAACATTCCTCGATAATCTGTTAGTCACTCCTGTATCTCTTCTCCAAACACCGTTCCTTTTCTTATCACTATCTACAGTATCTGCAGGGGTGGGCTGGGTTTAAAATTCACCCCGGGAGCTTGGTTTAGAGAGGCCTTTTATCTAATCGCATGACGGATGCAAGCAGAAACATAATTTTAACACCGATTCCTTATTTGCAGGATTAAAACACTGTTTTTTTTCAGTGATCAACTATAACAAAAATCTTATCTTAACTATCAAAGCAAATACTTGAAAACAAAAACCAACCTCAAAAGATAGACCTGTAACACCCTAACATATCCGTCCAATTTCCTCTGTATCTTGTGCTGCTTTATCAGCATTAAAAGAAAACCATAAATAATGAAGTTTATAAATAGCTCATTACCAATGGGAAATTAAATCAGATGTCTAATTCAGAAAGCCACTAGCAGAACTTGCAGAGGTGGAGATATAGGCTTAATATTTCTGTGTGACTGGAGCCTCTTAAGATCCCAACATTTTAGTCCAAAACTAGTCTTTGTCAAACCAACAAACATATACTTTCACTTTCTCTTGAAAAAACTGGTGAAATATATTTATCCAGAATGAGTCTTCTGTGGTTAAAGATGTAGATTTGACCTATTTTTATGCCTTGTACACATTTGTGGACCAGAACAAATGTATCAGTTGGTTAGTGAGTGTGAATACAGACTAAATAAAACTCATTTTAAGCTCAGTCAGAAGAAAGAAAAACACATTTGAATGTAAATTGTGAAATTTTAAGCCTGTTTCAGATGTAAAAAAAAAAAAACAACTAGATTTAGACTACAATCCTCAGATCTCAAAATGTTAATGTAATTTAATACAAAAACTCATCATAAACACAATCCTGCATACTGAACATGTACCTGGCACTGCTTTTTCAGTGGTTCCTGCTCCACTTCCCTGCTTCCTCTCATCTTTCTCATTCTCCTCCTCTTCCATCTCCTCCTTCTCCTCACCACTCCCTTCCTCCTCCTCTTCACTTCTAAGACTGGCATCAACATCACATCACATCAACGTGCACCTGCTGAGAAAACTGCYATCATTTAAAGGGGACCTATTATGCAAAATTCACTTTTTTAAGTTTTTTTTTTTACTCAACTTTGGGTATGTACTTCTTAAAAAAACTGTCCTAGGACCAAAAAATGCACCCAAGGACATATTTACTGTAAGTAAATGTATTTTTAATGTGTATTAATGAAAAGTTTTATACTTCCGTTATTTTGTGATGTCACAAGCCGTACGACAACCCACCGGAACCTGCGTTTCCCGGGTGAAACTCCACCTCCTCAGTAAAAAGAGCCGTCACCGTTTTGTTGTGCAATGTGCAGCTCAGTTTACAACAAGCCTCCAATAGGGCAATGGGTAGAGTGTTGGACAAAAGAGTGGGAGACCAGGGTTTGAGACTGGCATGGACACACTTCAAGTATTTATTTTCATTTGTTATGAACACGTTTTCTCATGTACCTCTGTTGTTTAGCTTATTAAAGCCTTGTCAAAGCCTATTTGTTCGAGTTTCTGAGGTATTTTGACCACTGCTGCTCCCTGCTCTGGTAACAGCATGCAGAGTGAGCGCAGAGCAGAGGAGGGAGAGGAAAAAAAAGAAGCTGGGACCAACTCTGCCTCTGGGTCTCATATGGTTGAACAACACAGCTTCTGCTATTATTAGCCATGCTAACGTAAATGCTGGCT
>NW_013952696.1:493607-499031 GCF_001266775.1 Austrofundulus limnaeus
AGGGGCATAAAGCCCCAGACAGCATAGCTCCTAGGATCATTGGGACACTCAAACCCCTCCACCACGATAAGGTAGCAGCCCAAGGAGAGGAAGTTTGCTTTTGTTCCATATTTTAAATGTGTTGACACAGTTAGTGCCTTTTGCAAACAAAATGTGTCATTTTGACCACTATGTCAATGTCTAGGCCTCTGCGTTAACTGTTTTGAAAATGTGGTTTTTGAGTTGACGGCTGCATCCAACCAGTCAAGAAAAACTGTGAACTGTATAGAGCTTCATCAACCAGGGCGTTTCCCTCTTTAATCCTACTACTTTTTAAAAATATATATTTTTAGCATTTAAATGGTGACTGGACTTCTTGTCTTACTGCAGTGTTTTTGCAGCCTGTAGAATTCCTCATCACTTAAGACCAACTGAAACATGAAGGTTCCTAAAATTTTAATGAGACACTGTGAGGTGTTCTTGGAAGTGTATAAACATTCCCATTAAATGTGTGCAGTTTCTCACATTTAGGTTTGTCTCTGAAACAGGAGCTGTTGGTGTAATGTTACAACAGTACAGTGTTAAGATGTCATCTTGTTAAAAACTATGTAGAAGACCTGAGAGATGTAATTTTTTAATACAAATATTTCATCTGTGACAAAACGTGTCTGGCTCTTTATGCAAACCAGCAAACTGGGTATACCTGGCTTTGATACCATTCCCAATCTCATTTCAGTCAATTTATTGAATTCAGCTGGAGAAAATGATGTAAGTTTAACTGTACAACATCGTTGTAAGTAAAGTTTTATTTATAAAGCACCTTTCACAGAAATATATTCAAAAGGTGCTGTACAATCATTAACAAAGTAAAAATGATGGAAAGATAAAATGAAACGGAATAAAACATAAAAAAACATAACATAATGAAACATCAAATCAAGATTAAATTCTAAAACTGTAACTCAGACACATGGTCAATGCAGAGCAAAATATACAAATAATACACAAAACATAGATAATGGGGGGAGAGAAAAATATGCCTGACGTTCAATAATAGAAAAACAGATGGCGAGCATTCACTATGGAGGTGGGCTGGCATTAATGGAGAATGGTTAGCTAAACACTTGAGTAAAAATGTGAGATTTTAGGAGTGTCTTGAAAGAGACAATGTTGTCAATGGAGCGTAGATTAAAAGGGAGTTCATTCCAGAGCCTGGGGGCCACAGAGGAGAAGGCACAGTCACCACGGGTCTTAAAGCGAGTGAGGGGAACCATAAGGAGATTTTGATCCTGTGAATGGAGGTCCCGTCTGGGGTTGTAAGAGGAAATGAGACTTTTAATGTAATTGGGGGCTTGGCCATGAAGAGCCCTGAAAGTGAGGACCAGGGTTTTGAACCAGATTCTGAACTGAACAGGAAGCCAGTGGATCGGGGAGATGTGGGTGAATTTGGAGGTTCGAGTTAGGAGTCTTGCTGCCGAGTTTTGGACAACCTGAAGACGATTTACAGTAACTGTTTCTGATTAAGACAGGTGAACAAGGTACAGTATTACAATAGTCTAAGCGACTAGAGATGAAAGCATGAATTACCATTTCCAAGTCTGAAGTAGACAGCCGGGGCCGGAGTTTAGAGATGTTCCGAAGCTGAAAGTAGCAAGTAGAAACCAGATTTTTTATGTGTTTATCTAGAGACAGATCTGAGTCAAGATTTACTCCCAGGCTGCGTACATTCTGCTGAATGGTTGAACTCAAGGAGCCGAGATGTTCTTTTATCCTAGGGATTTTCCTGCGTTTCCTTAGATTATTAAAAGTCTTATCCTTCCTCCATGATTCTGTAAAATTTGTGAAGTGACATCATGTCATGAGCTCCACCTCTGGGGAGTATAAATACAGGCAGCACTTGCTACAGTTTCACAGCAGGGAACAAATCCTCAAGGAGTTCTTGCTTCAGCAGTGTTTGAACTTCTTCTTTTGTCCAGCTTTATCTGACAGTCAACGCGTCCTGTTTTCTGCCCTTATTAAAACCATGGTATTTTTTGGAGTGCTGGTTATCCCTTTCTTATTTTTTTCTTCAGCTTTTTCAATGGATTCTCAGGTGCGTCAGAACTACCATCGCGACAGCGAGGCCGCCATCAACAGGATGGTCAACATGGAGCTGTTTGCTTCTTATACATACACCTCCATGGTAAGAAACTACCTTTTTATAGCATACTATTTAGTGTAACATTATTATGTTGAAATTATTTCTCAAACATGACTTTAAGTCTAAATTGTTGAAAACAGTTTCCAAACCAAAAGGCTCAGAATTTGGTACATCTATCAAATATGCTGCTTTTCAAAGCTGTTTTCATACACATTGACCACTGAATATCAGGTTACCCAACAATGTGTTGGAGCCACACATCAAAGTGCTTAGACTTTAT
This sequence comes from Austrofundulus limnaeus, assembly GCF_001266775.1. NCBI lineage: Eukaryota > Metazoa > Chordata > Actinopteri > Cyprinodontiformes > Rivulidae > Austrofundulus > Austrofundulus limnaeus. Next base: position 496,007 of record NW_013952696.1, read on the forward strand.
GCTCTCAAGACATTTGGATGAAAACAACTCTGAGTTATTTTGACATAAAATGTGGCTTAAAGAGGCCACAATGTAACTGCAAAGACCTAAAATTACAGATAATTATAAATAAATCATGTATATTTTATAATATATGTTGAATGGGGTCAATGTAGTTACTGTCTGAAATTCCAACATGCCATATATCAACCTCCTTCTGTGAAGTCCTAATGTAATGTTTTCGGTCGCTTATGTCTGTCTGTCTGTCTGTCGGTCGGTCGGTCTGTGGACAGCATAACTCAAAAACATGTGGACGGATTGTCATGACACTTACAACACATGTTCATACTAGCACACGTAGCACACTATTAAATTTTGGTGATGTTTCGAATCATGATGCGGACACAGGATTATTTCTTTTAATTCGATCGAATCAGCCAGAAGTTGCGAGCTCCCACAGCCCTGCACAGAACTTTAGGAACGTGTTGCTAGGTTACGTGAATAACAGAGAAGCCGCGGGCGCAACCGAGCCGAACCTGGTACCGGCCCACGAGCTGAACCACCGGTCCCCCACCCGTCGTCTGCGCGTGGTGGTCCACTTCAGACCCTGAACCCGGTGATTCAGTCCATGAACCGGCCCACAGGCTGGAGTGAACCACCAGTCTGATGCGTGCGATTCGTCTGCGCAGGGCGATCGCGACATCAAGGAGTGACAGGTTATAATTTCAGCTAATAAATGATGAACATTGGGATGTACAAACTGCACAGAAAGTGCAAAGAAACTCAGAAAGAAATGTAAGAAATGTCAAACTGCTGCCAGGGGCAGCTGATTACTCTTCAAACTGACCACTGAATCTCCATCAAATATCACCATCTATGTTTTTCACTGTATGCCAAGCAAAATGTGTTAATGCTCACTTTCATTTTCTTCATTCTCCCCCTCTCTCACTCAACAGGCCTTATACTTCTCCCGTGATGATGTGGCCCTTCCAGGTTTTGCCCATTTCTTCAAGAAGAACAGCGACAAGGAGAGGGAGCACGCTGAGAAACTGATGAGCTTCCAGAACAAGAGGGGAGGACGCATCTTCCTCCAGGATGTCAAGGTGAGCACAAACTGGAAGCCCAAACATGTCATCTTTAGTTACTGATTTGTTCTAACAACTGTTCTGAAGAAACTTGATCCAGAATGTAAAAAGTATATGTGGGTTTCCCTGCAGAAACCAGAGCGTGACGAGTGGGGAAGTGGTCTGGAGGCCATGCAGAGTGCCCTGCAACTGGAGAAGAACGTCAACCAGGCCCTGCTGGATCTGCACAAACTGGCCTCTGACCATGTGGACTGTCATGTAAGTTACATTAGGAGTGTTGAGTGTCAAACTTACCACTTAATGATACGACTTGGAGGGAGGTTGAACCCAAATGCAGGCAGACTTGAAGACTTGAAAGTTTTAACAAAGAATTTATTAAATAAAAAGCCAGCGTGGTGGCAAAAACAGAGAACTAACAAAAATCAGGGACAAGAAAGCCAGGGCAGAACAAGAATCTAACAGGAACATACAAAGAATGAACCGACCAAAATTTGAACCCAGCAGGCAGTTTTTCCCCTCCCCACCCACGGCTGGTGCCCTGCCAGTTTCTCCCCTCTCTCAAATCCTGGGGCTCCTGGAGGGGATGAAGGGAGAGCTGGCGGGCCTAAGGGTTCTGGTCGCTTCAGGGTGCCATTCAGAGCAGGTGGCACCAGGGGTTTCGGAAGCCCACCCTTCCCACCCCTCAGATGTGGATCCTCCAGCTCCTGCTCTGGTTCCTGTTGGCCCTCCTGCTCTGGTTCCTGTTGGCCCTCCTGCTTTGGTTCCTGTTGGCCCTCCTGCTCGGGTTCCTGTTGGCCCTCCTGCTCGGGTTCCTGTTGGCCCTCCTGCTCGGGTTCCTGTTGGCCCTCCTGCTCCGGCCCTGGTTCCCGTGGGCCCTCCTGCTCCGGCCCTGGTTCCCGTGGGCCCTCCGGCCCTGGTTCCCGTGGGTCCTCCGGCCCTGGTTCCTGAGGCGCCTGGATCGGCTGCCGTCGCCTCCACGTCGCCTGGATCGGCTGCCGTCGCCTCCTCGTCCCCTCTGTTGCCTGTGTTCGCCTTCGCCGAGGCTCTGGCTCCATCGACCTCCGCCGGCTCCTCATCACCTCCCGCCTCCTTCCTCGGCTCCATGTCTGCTCCCGCCTCCTCCCTCGGCTCCATGTCTGCTCCCGCCTCCTCCCTCAGCTCCATGTATGCTCCCGCCTCCTCCCTCAGCTCCATGTCTGCTCCCGCCTCCTCCCTCGGCTCCATGTCTGTTCCCGCCTCCTCCCTCTGCTCCATGTCTGCTCCCGTCTCCTCCCTCGGCTCCATGTCTGCTCCCTCCTCCTCCCTCTGCTGCAGGGAGATTCATGGCCGGCCCCCTGAACTCTTGTGGGACGTCAGGAGCCATCCCTTATTGGGGGGGCTCTGTTATGATTTTTGTCTGTGTTAAGTGTTTTATTTTTTAGTTTCTGTCATGTTCCTGTTTTCTTCCTCATGTCTGCCCAGCTGCCCCTTATTTGTCTGATTAGTCACCCTCGTGTTTCTCCCCAGGTGTTTTCTGTTCCCTCATTAGTTTTCTGTGTATTTAAGCTCAGTCTTGTCTCTGTGTCATTGTCGGTTCATTGTTTGTATGTCCCAGTTGGATTCTTGTACTGCCCATGCTTCCCTGTCCTTGTTTCTTGTTAGTTTTCTGTTTTTGCCACCACGGTGGCTTTTTATTTAATAAATTCTTTGTTAAAACTTTCTAGTCTGCCTGCCTGCCTGAAATTGGGTTCACCTTACCTCCAAGTCGTTACACTTAAACTAAAATGACTGGTTTACTCAAGCTAATAAACGATCTCCTGTTTTCAGCTGTGCGACTTCCTTGAGAGTCATTACCTGAATGAGCAGGTGGAGGCCATCACGAAGCTTGGAGATTACATCACTAACCTGACCAGCATGGATGCCAACACCAACAAGATGGCAGAGTACCTGTTTGACAAACACTCCCTGGGGGGCAAGAGCTA
>NW_013952696.1:499041-504227 GCF_001266775.1 Austrofundulus limnaeus
TAGATAGATAGATAGATAGATAGATAGATAGATAGATAGATAGATAGATAGATAGATAGATAGATAGATAGAAATATAAGGGTTTCCCTCCAAGGGGTCGCTCCCACTGCCAATGAGGTTAGCCCCACCATGTCAGGATTTGTGGTATGGTGGAACTCAAAATTCAGGCAGGCACGATGGCTTTGAAGTGAAATCCAAATTTTTGATTTATTAAATGATTAAATAAAAAAGCTGATGTGGCAGCACAGGACTAACAAAAATAACAATGAGGATAAACACTGGTGCATGATATTAGGCAATGATCCATTGAGGCAATGGAGACAAGAGACCGGTTAAATACAACTGAGGATGATTGGGGAGTGGAAGCATTTGGGTGATTACAGATTATTGACAAATGAGAGTGGTAGGCTGGAGAAACACAAAGAAACTGACTAAGGATGATGTGACAGACAGGAAACAGAGAAAAATAACAGGAAATGAGAAAACAAAACACAAGAGTACCAAACAATGAAACAGACTGAAAAGTCTATTAAAAAAAACAAGAATCATTACAGAACCCACTCCTAATGGAACGACTCCTGATGTTCAAAACTCTGACTCGGGTGGGTGGAGGGGGCAAAAGACCAGGATGGAGGGCACAAAAAAAGACACATGAAAAGAAGGAAGATAAATAAAACAAAAACCTGGGAACAAATAATAAAAACTTAGTCTCAAAAAAAGGGTCCAAGGTGTGTCCAGCTTGAGGCAAGAGTTCAGGCAGATGGCCTGGGGCCCACCAGGCTGGAACTGAAACTGGTTTCAATTGATAACTGATTAACAGGCTTTTGTTGAACTGCAATCATCTGAATCAGGTGTGTTGAAGCAGGGAAACTTCTAAAACATGCAGGGCAGTGTGCCATGAGGACCAGTGTTGAAAAACACTGGTATAGTGCTCAGAGCTGCAGGGGGAACCCGAGGGACAGTACTGTAGTGGCCAAATGTATTGACCATATTAAACACTGAGTGCACTGAAAGTCACTGAAATGACTGTCATACTTGTGCTACCACTTTCAAGGTGACCTGTGACAGCAACAGACTGTAACAGCTTCATTAGCCTGTTTATTGAGCTTTAGTACAAGATACTTAGCATGTTGATTCTGAAGTTATTGTGCAGTCAGAGCTGATAAAATACCCAGAACACTTGCTGCAGTTTTTTGGATCATTTTTTAAGAAAGCTTTTTTGGACATCTTCATATTAAAATAGTCCAACCTCAAATATGTGATCCACGGACCTGACCGACTTAAACTCCATGGCCAAAAAAAAAAGTTAAGAAAACCAACAAACCAAAAAAAAATAAAAAAAACAACACTGGTCCATGCATTTATGCTTATGCGGCTTGTCCGCCCTCTCCACAGGCCTATGTACCACTGTCCCCAGGTACGCCACCCCTTTCTCCAATGGAATGACAGTACAGCAGTCATTAGGTAGGGAAAGGATTATTTCACAAGTGTGACTAATGATCTTTGTGAAAAGGCAATACACTGCCCAGCCAAAAATGATCAAACACTCTAATATTTTGTTGGACTGTCTTTAGCTTTAATTACAGCATGCGTTTACCGTGGCATTCTTTCCACAAATCTCTGCAATGTTACATTTATTTCTGTCCAGAGGTACATTAATTTTTTGCCAAGATCTTTTATTGATGATGACAGATTCAGACCACTGTGGTTTTGTCCAGCACATTCCAAAAGTTCTCCTTGGTGTTTAGTGTGAAAATGATGTCTCATGCGCCTTGAACTACTCTTTCATAGTTTTGGCATTYTCATCTTGGAACATACCAATGCAATCAGGAAAGGAAAAACAGTCCATTGATAGAATGAGCTGATTGTTTAGTATAATCAGATAGCCAAACAATGTTGTTCTTTGGCTGCACAACATTGCTAAACCAGGAGCAGACCAACTGCAGCTACCCCAGATTATAGACTGCCCCCACAGGTTTGTACAGTAGGCACTATGATGGGTGCATCACTTCAGCTGCAGCCCTGATGCACTCATCACTCTGGAACATAGTAAATCTGGACTCATCAGACCACACGACCCTCCTACTTCCTTCCAAAATGCTGTTTCCCTGTGAACCCAAGGCTAAAATAATAAAAGATTATTTACTTATAAATAAATACCATTTCTATGAGGTCTGAATAAAAAGTCTCCCATAAGTTCATCTCTGCTTTGTGATCACAAGATATCTTTTTTCACTTCTGCTCACTAACAAAAACAGAACAAAGTAGCTGAGTAATGTTCAGTCACAACAAAGAATTAGCACAATTTGTTGCTGAACATGGTACTGCTGTTTCTGTGCCACATTGACTTGCCTTGTCACAAACCAGCACACATTAAACATTTAAGTGTGCTTCCAAAATTGCTAAGTCATTCTGTGAACCGTAAGTATTACTCAGCTGTTTCCATTTCATTTATGGGTGAATGAATGAAACCATAGTGCTAATCATAGTGCTGTGTAGGTGACCTAGAGGCCGCTCTAGGTCACCTACCAGAGCGGTGCCTCCTCTGCGGTTGGCCCCACGGTCACCCACCAGAGCGCCGCCTCCGACACTGTCAGATCCACAGRCACCCGCCAGAGCTTCGCCTCCGCTGCGGCCGAGTCCATGGTTGCCCTCCAGAGCTTCCGCCTCGTCGTGGTTGGGCCCCTGGGCGCCCACCTGAACTTTCTGAACACTCTAGATGTGCCTAGGGCCATCTTTGTGACGGTTTTTGTTATTTTTTCCCAGGACTTACCTATCAGTTTTTGGTTTCGTTTTCTGTGGGGGTTTTTTGTGTGTGTGTTTCCTTTGCTGTATTTTGTCTAATGCCCTCCATCCTGTCTTTGTGCTTTGTACATCCCACCTCCCACCCGTGGTAGTCCGTTTTATCGTCTGGTGACGATTCATTGAGGGAAGGGTACAGTGAGGGTGTGTGTTTTCTGATGTCTTGTGTCTACCTCCCTCTTGTGTTTCCTCATCATCATTATGCCTCAGATGTTACCTGTCACTTCCCTTCTCAGTCAGTTACACACACCTGTCAGTAGTTCCCTATCAGTTTCATCAGCTGTTGTTCATCTCTTCATTTCCTCTGTTTGTTTAAATACTGGTCATGTACTCCACCCTCACTGGATCATTGTATGGCTTTGCCTAACTATTTCATGGTTTCTGAGTTTCCCCATATTCCTTGTGTTTTGATTTCCTTTTTGCTGCACTGTTCAGCTATTTATTTTGGTAAATAAATCCTTTTTGTCTAAAATCATCGTCCGTCCGGACCTGAATTCATTCCATACCCCAACCTAACAATTTAATTTTAATGTATATAGATTTTTKACAAAACAATCTATATACAATAAAATTAAATAAACTTTTTATTTTTTATTATGAATGAAAACAGAAATTGAATAAAAAGTATTGATTCAGTAACTTTGGCATTGATACTGTTCGAGAGAGACAGACGTTATATGTTTCTGTGGATCATCAGTCATCCAGGAAATGGAAAATTAAAAGGCCAAAGATGAAGCAATTGGACTTCCGTTCTGTAGCTGAAGACATATGGAGCATCACTGAAAAGACCTGGGTCAGATTGAAAAACATCTGATGTTGGTCACATTTGAACAAAGCATAGGCTATTGTTAGTGTAGAGGGTGACCATATTTTTGTGATAAATTACTATTATAAATCTAAACATTGCCACAAATAAATTATCAAACTATTAAATGGCATATTTGACATAACATCTGAAAACATGGATGAAATAAGAAATGAGAAACATGAAAATTATTAAAATAAATATTTACTGTGTATTTATATATGTAGCATAGTACTGATCTACATTTTTTAAATAGATTTGTTCTTCTGAAGTGGTTCATGCATCATGCTCATACACATCATAATGGGGCTGATGACTCAAATAATCTCCCTTGAAGAGAGACAACACAAGGAACAAATCATCATGAACAGTCCAGTGGGATGCGATGGAGGGTTTCTCCGCTTCCACCAAATCAAGCCTAAGCACGACGAGGAGGAAATACTCAAGAGAGTGAGACATGAACCCCACTGGACTATTGACATTGTCAATAGAAAGAGATAGAATTGCATGAGTGGCTGTACAAAGAAATGGACACTGTAGATGCAAATTTACGGATCTCACTTTAGCCAACACCTGACTACTGTACAGCAAAAACCTCACTGTATGTGGCACACCAAAGAAGAACATCATGTAGTTCCTTGAATTCTGTATACAAGTGTTCATGATCACCTTGGCTCAGTTCGACAATGATAACTCTGACATTTCAGAGCAGGAAGATGACCCAAAGGAAGAAGRATKCAGTGAAGGCAGTGCCCCACGTCTCTGTCCCCAGGAAGGCTAATGCACATCTGCCAGAGGTGGTAAACTAGAAGAGTGAAGCGCCTTGCAGAGCAAAWTGTTGTTCAAGAAAAATGTGAATGCAGTGTGTTACATGCATGGTGGTCCTTTGCTTAGAGGGCAGATCATAACTGTTACACAGCCTTCACACATGGATGCTAACGTTCCCATAGGGCGAAAAAGGACTGAAACTGTGGTTTTGGAGTATAAGTAAAAAGTTTCATGTTTTATGCCATGTTCAGCAAATGAAATGAAGAGTTTAGTATAGAAAAAGGTTTAGAATGTTTATATGCATTTTTCTGCATCTGTTAGCAGCACTTCAAATGAGCCATATTGTCCAAAGGGGCACAATTGTTGACTTTCATCTTGTTTTTGCACTTAGGAAAAATACTGCTGTGTTCAGACAAAAAGTAGAGTTTAACGTATCATTATTCAATTGTGACTTTGTTGTGATCAAAGTTTAGCGTGAATGTCCCCTTATATGGAGAGCATTTGTCTCAGAGACTACATCACGTTACACATCAAGTTCCAATCAGCTCAAATGGCAAGGACAAGGGTCTGGGTACTCTGAGCAATCGAGATAAAATATCTATTTTTTTCTATCCATCTATCTATCTATCTATCTATCTATCTATCTATCTATCTATCTATCTATCTATCTATCTATCTATCTACCATACAATGAGACAAACATCAACATCCAGGTCAAAATGTTTATTCAGCTCATCAACACAGGAGGTACAACAGTGTCTACATGGTGGTGTAACACTACATCTTCAGAGAGATGCAGTAACTGATATAC
>NW_013952696.1:506100-511891 GCF_001266775.1 Austrofundulus limnaeus
TCTGTCTGTCTGTCTGTCTGTCTGTCTGTCTGTCTGTCTGTCTGTCTGTCTGTCTGTCTGTCTGTCTGTCTGTCTGTCTGTCTGTCTGTCTGTCTATCTATCTATCTATCTATCTATCTATCATACAATGAGACAAACATCAACATCCAGGTCAAAATGTTTATTCAGCTCATCAYCACAGGAGGTACAACAGTGTCTACATGGTGGTGTAACACTACATCTTCAGAGAGATGCAGTAACTGATATACTGATGAGYTTTACTGGTTCAACTAGAGAAGAAGCATGATTATTATAATTTTCCACTCCAGGCTCTGTTCTGGACACTCTTTAGCTCTTGCCCCCCAGGGAGTGTTTGTCAAACAGGTACTCTGCCATCTTGTTGGTGTTGGCATCCATGCTGGTCAGGTTAGTGATGTAATCTCCGAGCTTCTTGATGGTCTCCACCTGCTCATTCAGGTAATGACTCTCAAGGAAGTCGCACAGCTGAAAACAGGAGATAGTTTATTAGCTTGAGTAAACCAGTCATTTTAGTTTAAGTGGTAAGTTTGACACTCAACACTCCTAATGTAACTTACATGACAGTCCACATGGTCAGAGGCCAGTTTGTGCAGATCCAGCAGGGCCTGGTTGACGTTCTTCTCCAGTTGCAGGGCYCWCTGCATGGCCTCCAGACCACTTCCCCACTCGTCACGCTCTGGTTTCTGCAGGGAAACCCAAATATACTTTTTACATTCTGAATCAAGTTTTTCCAGAACAGTTGTTAGAACAAATCAGTAACTAAAGATGACAGGTTTGGGCTTCCAGTTTGTGCTCACCTTGACATCCTGGAGGAAGATGCGTCCTCCCCTCTTGTTCTGGAAGTTCATCAGTTTCTCAGCYTGCTCCTTCTCCTCGTTGCTGTTCTCCTTGAAGAAATGGGCAAAACCTGGAAGGGCCACATCATCACGGGAGAAGTAGAAGGCCTGTTGAGTGAGAGAGTGGGAGAATGAAGTAGATGAAAGCGGACATTAGCTCACTTTGCTTGACATGTAGTGAAAAACACAGTTGGTGATATTTGATGGAGATTCAGTGGTCAGTTTGAAGAGTAATCAGCTGCCCCTGGCAGCAGTTTGACATTTCTTTCTGTTTCTTTGCACTTTCTGTGCAGTTTGTACATCACAATGTTTATCATTTATTAGCTGAAATTATAATAATTATGTTAATTACTTTAAGATTTCATAGAAGAAAGTTGATATACAGCATGTTGGAATTTTAGATAGTAGCTGCATTGACCCTGTTGAGACTGACCTCTGACCCCTCTGATCAATAAGTGCTATCCATCAGAACACAATGAGTGATTTCTACTGCAATCAGTCCAGGCTATTCTGGGTGGCCCAAGGTCAGATCCCCACCTATTTGACTTGGCTAAGAGTCACTACCCTGACCCTGACCCTGACACTGACTGGCCCACTGGAGCAAGGCTATTCAACTGACATCCGGTGAGTGACCAAAGTTCGGCCCACCAGTTGGTTCATTCATCTCTTTAAGCCCAAACCTCCAGTTTTCTGCTTTAATTTCTACAAGGTCTTTTGGTTAAACATAGACATGTTTGGTATCTACAGAGTTGTCAGAATCTTGGCTAGAAGCTGATAAACATTTTTATGAACACCCAAGACAGTTAAAACTACAAGCAGTTGAAGATAAAACTGTGAAAATAAAAATTAAATTGATTTAAAACATTGGCAAGTCATAGATGTCAAAATATTATTTGTGTTAAATAGGAGGCAAAATGTCTTCTTTTTGTTTTTGTTGTTTTATTATCACTACTTTTATAGGGTTCTGTATGTTGTATCCATGTTTAAATGCAGCAAAATAAACTATTTCAAAGGTAACAGATTTTTGTAATACTTGGTTTATTTACATAATGGCTTTAAATGCTGGATGTTCAGCCCCTGAGCTGTTGGCCTGCAGTAACTGTGGCCCCCGGAGCAATTTAGTTGAATAACCCTGCACTAAACAAATGGAATTTTCATTTTTTGAATTGCGAACTGTTTGGATGAAAAGAGATTGAGTGGCTGTTTTTGTTAGCTGAYGGTCACCCAGATGACCCCTCAGATGCCAGCGATACAGACACCTTCAGGAAGGCCCAGGCGTTATTCCTCACACTCTTCTTGCAGCTTCGTGCCCTGAAAGCAGGAGGAGCCGTAATCCATCGACCTAGTCATTTGACATTTCTTAAAAGCTTGGTTTTCTTTACACTACTTTATACAGATAACACATCAAAACGTCCACTATTCATTAGCTGAAATTATAACAGAATACAGTTGCTAATTATTTTGGACCTTATTGAAGAAAGTTAAAATACAGCATGTATTTTAGTAGCTGCATTGACCTCGATATAAAATTTATTCATAAATTATCTATTTATAATTTATTGTTATTTTAACACTTTAAAGTACCACTATGGTCTTTTTAATAAGTTTTATCACAAAACAACTCAGGAGTTCCTTTCACCTCTGGTTAAAATGGAAGGGTTGTTTTCACCCAAAWATTGTGAGAGCATAAATTCTAAGTACTTTGATGTGTGGCTCCAACACATTGTTGGGTAACCTGGTATTCAGTGGTCAATGTGTATGAAAACAGCTTTGAAAAGRAGCATATTTGATAGACATACCAAATTATGAATATTTTTGTTTCGAAACTGTTTTCAACATTTTTGACTTAAAGTCGTGTTTGAGAAATAATTTCAACATAATAATGTTACACTAAATATTACGKTATAAAAAGGTAGTTTCTTACCATGGAGGTGTAGGTGTAAGAYGCAAACAGCTCCATGTTGATCATCTTGTTGATGGCGGCCTCGCTGTCGCGATGGTAGTTCTGACGCACCTGAGAATCCATTTCAGCTGGTGTTTTTGTTGCTGACTGGTTGTCAGAAAAAACTGGACAAAAGAAGAAGTTCCGTTCAAACACTGCTGAAGCAAGAACTCTTTGAGGATTTGTTCCCTGCTGTGAAACTGTAGCAAGGGCTACCTGTATTTATACTCCCCAGAGGTGGAGCTCATGACATAACGTCACTTCACAAATTTCAAAGAGTCACGGAGGAAGGATAAGACTTGTATGATACACAGTTAAATTACATKATTTCCTCCAACTGAATTAAATAAATTGACTGAATTAAGATTGGGGATGGTATCAAAGCCAGGTATACCCATTTTAATGGTTTGCAAAAAAGCCAGACAAATTTTGTCACTGATGAAATATTTTCTTTAAAAAATCATTAGACATTTTTTAAAATAATGAACCTTTAGAATGTAAAAATATTTTTACAGATAAACTCCCAGATGATTGAACAAGTTAAGYTTTTAGTTAAGAATTGTTCTGTTTCAAATTACTGGATTCTCCATAGTTTTTAACAAGATGACATCTTAACACTGTACTGTTGTAACATTACACCAACAGATCCTGTTTCAGAMACAAACCTAAATGTGAGAAACTGCACACATTTAATGGGAATGTTTATGCATTTCCAAGAACACCTCACAGTGTCTCATTAAAATTTTAGGAACCTTCATGTTTCAGTTGGTCTTAAGTGATGAGGATTTCTACAGGCTGCAAAAACACTGCAGTAAGACAAGAAGTCCAGTCACCATTAAAAGCTAAAAATATATATTTTTAAAAAGTAGTAGGATTGAYGAGGGAAAAACTCTGGTTGATGAAGCTCTACACAGTTTAAGRACATTAAAATGTGTCATCAGAAGCCAGATGGACTGGAAAGGACTGTTGCTTTAGTGTTCGACCCTCAATACTGACAGACATTGTCWGTACAATATCAAATATAACAAATAACAAAGATGTCATTATAGTTAATACTGCTGATCCAGTGTCAGTGTCTCAGGTGGGGTAAGATATGAGATATCACTGACAGTGCTGTGTCATCAGGTATATTTTAACTGACAATTCACGATTATTGGTAGCTCAGCTACATTGAGCCAGAGAAAATTGGTGGGGGCAAGAACATCTTCCTCCATTTCTGAAAATATGTACATAAATTTCTGCCTCAGTAACTAGTAAAATGATAAATAACTTGCAGTATTTAAAAAAAGCCACCCAGAAATGCCAAAAGATGACCTGAAGTCAYTGCCTGACTCCCCTCACCACGAGGGAGGGAGTTATAACATGGGGTCCACAACGTTAAGACCCTGTCACTATGACATTTTAGACAACTTATACCAACTTATGAAAGGTTTGTCCAACACTAAACATGCATCAGCTGAAGATAAATAAAAAAAATCTACTGGAAGCTTCTTTTGTCCCTATACATGATTTGATACTTACTAACAATTGTATCAACCAAATATGTGGACCATATGAGTWAAATAGTCCTAACAAAATTTTCACAAGTCAGGGTAAGTTGTCCAAAATGTTTTAGTGCCAAAGGGCCTTTAGCAAGACTGCTCCTCACCACTTAGCATTGCTATACATGCATACAAAGGATAAATGATCTACAGAACTCAGATTCATCATGATAACAGACTGTTAAATACTTTTTTCTTTTTTTTTTTGATTGAGGTTGCTGTTGTTGATTATTGCTGTTAAATGCTTTTGCAATTGCCTGTAAATGCTACCACACCATTCATGATTCACTTATACCCTCTGAAACTCGTTTCATGTGATTGTTCCCCGAAAAATGTATAATTTACAAACCCATCATTGGTCATCATGCGGAACAAGTTATATTTGGATAAGACTGATCATGCTGCCATCAGTTTTTTTAAATAACTGTATTTAATTGTATCTGTGTGTAAATGTTTTGACATTAAAATGATGAACAAATGCTGTATGAAGGTACGCTCAGCAGTTATGTGTAAATAAATGTAGTGATTATATGGCGTTAAAATTTTCCTGGAAACACAGAAGAGTGAAAGAATAAATGAAATGGAAACAGCTGAGTAAGACTTAGGGTTTACAGAATGACTTAGCTATTTTGGAAGCACACAAATGTTTAATGTGTGCTGGTATGTGACAAGTTAAGTCAGTGTGGCACAGAAACAGCAGCGTCATGTTCAGCAACAAATTGTGCTAATTCATTGTTGTGACTCAGCATTACTCAGCTACTTTGTTCTGTTTTWGTTAGTGAGCAGAAGTGAAAAAGGAAACCTTGTGACCACAAAGCAGAGGTGAACTTATGGGAGACTTTTGACTCAGGCTCCATAGAAGTAGTATTTATTTAWAAGGAAAAGAGTTTTTAATATTTTAGCCTTGTGTTCACATGGAAACAACATTTTAGAAGGAAGGAAGAGGGTCATGTGGTTTGATTCAATACAATTCAATTTTAAAATACTTTATTGATTCCAAAGGGAAATTACAATTGTGTCCAGATTCACTCTGTTCCAGAGTGATGGGTGCATCAGCACTGCAGCAGAAGTGATGCATCCATCATCTCTAGTGTCTACCGTACAAACCTGTGGGGGTAGTCTATAATCTGGGGTTGTTGCAGTTGTGTCTAYTTTCAGCAATGTTATATGGCCATAGAACAAGGTCAGCTGACTACTTGAATATTTTTAAACAATCAGCTCATTCTATCAATGGACTTTTTTTCTTCCCTGATGACACAAGTATGTTCTAAGATTACAATGCCAAAACTGTGAAAGAGTGGTTCAGGGAGCATGACAGTGGCGGCTGGTCCATAGGGGGCGCTGGGGCACTGCCCCACCTGAGAAGAAGAAGAAGAAGAAGAAGAAGAAGAAGAAGAAGAAGAAGAAGAAGAAGAAGAAGAAGAAGAAGAAGAAGAAGAAGAAGAAGAAGAAGA
>NW_013952696.1:514111-516951 GCF_001266775.1 Austrofundulus limnaeus
GACTTTACACAATTAGACACACAAACAGGAAGAAAATAAATAAATAAAACACAAAACAACCAAAAAAAAATTTTACATTAGTAGTTTGTTAAAGAATATACTTTTGTATCGTGTGAAGAAGGAGGCATAAACTGATTTCCAACCAGTCGACTTTATTCCTTTGGCACCAAAACCAGAATTCTAGCAAAGAACCACACTACAAATACTGGGGGTTAAGAACACTCCCCCTGACCTCAATCCTGCTGGGTGAGAGGCACGTGGCCAACCAATACCACATCACACAGTCCTACCCCCCACCGAACACCCAGAAGGGAAACTACAAGAAAAATCCGTCTCTCACAGGGGGCCTAATCAGCCTGCCGAACCGACTGCGTCGACCTAGGGATGGAGAAACAGATGGCACCTGTAAAGCAGAACAATCGTGTGAACAGGATGTAGGGACAACATCTTCTGTAACAGGCTGAGGAACACAGTTAGTGTGAGAAGGCAAACAGTGGGGTCAAGTAGGAGGACGCCATGCCTAGGAACCTGAACTGGCAACACCTCTTCATCAGCGAAGACATAGGCTGGTTTAAGGCAGTCAACAGTAATCAGCTCCCTGCATCCGCCCATGTCCACAACAAAGCCCTTCACATACTTTTTGAGCACCCGAAATGGGCCGTAATGAGGTTGGAGGGGCGAACGGTGGGCGTCACGCTGCACAAAAACAAAACGGGCAGACTGGAGGGCAGTGGGCACAAATGCCCGTGGAAAACAATGATGCAAAGGACACGGAACCAAAAGACCGCCCGGTAAACAGAGGTTTACTGCTGCACAGAAACATGGAGTGGTAGCATCTAACTAAAATTCCCCTGGATGCGTAAGGGCTGATAAACACCAGCTCGGCAGATGAAGCATCGAAGTCCTCTTTAGGAGCTGAACTCAACCCAAGCAGCACCCATGGCAAACAATCCACCCAGCCATCATCAGTGAGTGCAGCACACAATGCCGCCTTAAGTGACCGATGGAACCGTTCACACAAACCGTTAGCTTGAGAGTGGTAAGCAGTAGTGCGATGCACCTGTACCCCCAAGGAGCGCGCCATCTCAGACCAGAGCCCTGAAATAAACTGGGGACCTCTGTCCGAGCTTCTGTCTGAGGGCACGCCAAAACGGGCAACCCAAGTGGCGAGGAACGCACCAGCCACATCAGAGGTTGCAGTGGAGGAAAGAGGAACAACCTCTGGCCACCTGGTTGTACGATCAACCACTGTGAGCATGTGTGTGAAACCCCATGATGGAGGCAAAGGACTAACTAAGTCCACATGCACATGGTCAAAACGCTTGGCTGGGATAGGAAGCGGTTCAAGTGGTGTTTTAGCGTGCCGGTGCACTTCGGCATGCTGACACTTCACGCAAGCTGCTGCCCAACTCTTCACCTCTCTGCGTAAACCCGGTCACACAAAGCGTGAACTGACGACTTTCACAGATGCCCGCACACCTGGGTGCGAGAGTGAGTGAACAAAGTCAAAAATGTGACGGTGCCAACCTGTTGGAACCACCAGTCATGGTCGGCCCGTGGAAACGTCACACAGGATCAAAGGACCTCTCTCTCCCATCTTGAAATCCTTGAGCTTAAGACCAGAAACGCCAGTACGAAGGGCAGAGATATCAGCAACCCTGGGTTGGTCGGCAGCCAAATCCACACCGAGAAGCACAGGACAAACAAGCACTCGTGACAGACAGTCTGCCACTGAATTAGACTTTCCAGCTACATGGCGGATGTCAGTTGTAAACTCAGTGTTGCTGTTGATGCGCTGACCAGGGTTCAGTCACTTTAGACATAGCAAATGTCAGTGGTTTGTGGTCTACATAAGCTGTAAATGGGCGACCCTCCAGCAAAAAACGGAAATGTCACGTAGCCAAAAAAAGTGCCAGCAACTCGCGGTCGAATACGCTGTACTTTCGCTCACAATCCCGCAATTTATGGCTGAAAAATGCCAGCGGCTGCCATGCATCCCCAACACGCTGCTCTACAATAGCCCCAATAGCTAAATCTGAAGCATCGGTTGTCAGGGCAATTGGGGCATCTGAATCCGGATGCGCAAGGAGTGCCGCATTAGCTAAGGCAGACTTAGCACCGTCAAATGCAGCAACCCGGTCAGGAGTCCAGACAACTGCATCAGTTGTCATCCTCAAATGCACGGCCTCATAAAGAGGCTGCAGGAGATGAGCTGTGCTGGGAATGAACCTGTTGTAAAAGTTCACCATGCCTAAAAACTCCTGCAATGACTTCACCACTGCTGGACGTGGGAACTCCACCACCACCTGTACCTTGCCAGGCAATGGAACTGCACCTTGTGTGGAAATACGATGACCTAAAAAATCYATCACCGGTAAACCAAACTGGCACTTAACCAGKTTAACGATTAGGCCATGTGCATCCAAATGCTGAAAAACTTCTCTGAGGTGCAACAGGTGCTCTTCAGTAGATGAGCTGGCCACCAAAATGTCGTCCAGATAGACAAACACAAAGTTGAGACCCCGCAATACTAAGTCAATCAACCTTTGAAAAGTTTGTGCTGCCCCTTGAGTCCAAACGGTGTGCAGAAGAACTCAAAAAGCCCAAATGGGGTAAATGGTAAATGGTACTGAACTTATAGAGCGCTTTTCAAGTCCCTCCGGACCCCCAAAGCGCTTTACACTAACAGACATTCACCCATTCACACTCACATTCACACACTGATGATGGCAAACTACATTGTAGCCACAGCTGCCCTGGGGCACACTGATAGAGGTGGGGCTGCCATGCATCGGCGCCACCCCACCATCAGTAGGCAAGGTGGGTGAAGTGTCTTGCCC
>NW_013952696.1:518433-524543 GCF_001266775.1 Austrofundulus limnaeus
CATTAAATTCCAGTGAAATATATTTATGTTTGTGGTTGTAATGTGACAAAATATGGAAAAGTTCAAGGGGTATGAATACTTTTGCAAATCACTGTATAATCCCTCCAGTGAGTGTGCCTCAGGGTCTTCACTTGATACCTCCTGATAGAAGCACCCAGGAAGAGCTCTCAGAGGCCCACCTCAGTTGACTACTTTCGATGGAGAGAAGACGCAGCTTTATTTCAATTTCCCTTGAATGACAAATCTTATACTATGTCTTAGGCTGAGCCACTGTCGTTTCATCCACATGTAACAGGGCACTCATTTAGTCACAATCCATCATAAATGGACCAGAACCTGCGAATAGAAAGCTTTGCTTTTTGACTCCTTCATCTCCACATTTTCCAATGGAGAACCAGAGCAGGAACTAGCACTACATAAAATTAAAACGTTTTCCTCAGGAGATCTATGAAGCATCTATGTAGAATGTATTAAGACAAACACTAAAGTTCAGTTCATTACTTCTGTTTATTTTAGATTATTCAGACCATAACAGAGTACAATAGAGCCTACGTAAATAAAGAATTCACTCTTGTAATATTAAACCACAACTTCAGATAAATTATTGGTGAAGGGTTATTTAAAATGTTAAGTGAATCAACAGTTGAAATAGGAGAATTAGCTAATGCATTAAGATTTTCCATTTCAGGCTCTCTTCTAGGTCCTTCTTAGCTCTTGCCCCCCAGAGAGTGCTTGTCAAACAGGTACTCTGCCATCTTGTTGGTGTTGGCATCCATGCTGGTCAGGTTAGTGATGTAATCTCCAAGCTTCTTGATGGTCTCCACCTGCTCATTCAGGTAATGACTCTCAAGGAAGTCGCACAGCTGAAAACAGGAGATCATTAATTAACTGGAGAAAACCAATTGTTTTAGTTTAAGTGGTATTTTTGACACTCAACACTCCTAATGTAGCTTACATGAGGATCTGTGCGGTCAGAGGCCAGTTTGTGCAGATCCAGCAGGGCCTGGTTGACATTCTTCTCCAGTTGCAGGGCACTCTGCATGGCCTCCAGACCACTTCCCCACTCATTCCGCTCAGGTTTCTGCAAAAAGGTCCCAAACACATTTTTAACATTCATTTCTCAACCGGGATATATTTCAACACTATAAGGGTGACAAGATTTGCTTTACAGTTTGTGCTCACCTTGATATCCTGGAGGAAGATGCGTCCTCCCCTCTTGTTCTGAAATTCCATCAGTTTCTCAGCGTGCTCCCTCTCCTCATCGCTGTTCTCCTTGAAGAAATGAGCAAAACCTGGAAGGGCCACATCATCACGGGAGAAGTAGAAGGCCTGTTGAGACAAGGTGAGAAGAAAAAATTATGACACCATACACATCATGTCTTAGTTAAAAATCCAGTTAGTATTTTAGTTGTCAGATTTTAACAGATGCATTTTGCTGCCAGTTGATGTGACACATCAGACCACTAGATGGTACCATTCAATAAATCTGGTAAATTTTAATCTTGTTTTGTCTTCCACAGAAGGCTCCAGAGGGGTGATAATGTTTTGTCTATGCCTGTATGTGTGCATATTTGTTAGCAAAGTACCTCATGAACCATTGGAAGCTCTGAACAGATATTCCAAGAAACTTTCAGAAAATATTTATATTTAACCAGGCAAATCCCATTGAGACCTATTCTGCTAGAGAAGGCCAGGCTTACATGTTTTTGGTCTATGGGAGGACACCCAGAGTAAACCCATGCCAGCACCTGGAGAAATCTCCAAACCAGTGACTGGACCTTCTTGCTGAGAGACATCAGCACTAACCAGAGCCATCCTGCTGCCAAGGTAATTGCTGAATATATATCTATGAATAACTTTTGATGCCAGTTCAAGATTGTCACCATGGCCAACTGAACACAGCAATGGTTACTTTGTCAATTTTACAGATACTGACTTGAATTTGGTGTATAGTACCTTAGAGTCATCCCCAACACAGTTTGAGAACTACCAGATCTTCCAAGATTTTAGAATAACGCATTGATTGTGCATGATGTCAAGATTTGACTAAAAGTAAAACGATTTGATTTCTAGAATGAGATCATTGCGATTTTAAACTGTTGATATGCTTTTCTTAAAAGTTTTTCAGTACTGTTAATTCCTACACATTCTCACTCCCAACTCGTCACATWTTACCAACAACATGAATTAGTTACTTTGTTTTATAAAATGATGTTTTGGTATTTAAAAGATTTAAATACACACTATAGTCTTTGGTAACATCCAGTTTAAATGGAGGGTTTTTCACCCAACAAGGGACAGGAGGATTGTTCAAAGCTTACTTTGGTTGTTATAAAATGTACAGATTATAATAAATAATCGTCATCAATTTTATTTGTTTATTTTTTTGCAAACTGACAGTCACTGATCAAAAATTAGTTCAAACAGCCTTCATAGTAGATTTTTTTGATTTATGTAAATTAGTGGGCAAGTTTGGGAGAAAAAAATCTGTTAATATTAAAATAAAGTTAATTTCTGAGCCATAACTCAAACACAGTAAAGTTTTCTATGACCTGTAAAAGAGTAAAAATAAATAAAAATGTCTTACCATGGAGGTGTAGGTGTAAGAGGCAAACAGCTCCAAGTTGACCATCTTGTTGATGGCGGCCTCGCTGTCGCGATGGTAGTTCTGGCGAATTTGAGAATCCATTGAACTTTTTGTTTGTTTGTACTTTGATGTCTCTGGAACGCAAAGCACAGGAAGAAGTTCCGTTCAAACACTGCTGAAGCAAGAACTCCTCGAGGTGTTGTTCGCTGGTAAGGAATGGTGGTGAGGACTGCCTCCATTTATACACCACAGAAAGGCGAGTGTGGCGCAGGGGGGTGCAGTGTGACATGACATCACTCTGCACATTTCTGGGAATCGCAGAGCGAGGACAAATAAAAACCACTCAAGTTGTAACAAAAGATGATTAAGTGATTAAATTTGCATTACCCTCCACGTCTCAATTCAGGGAAATGTTTCTGTATTTTGCTCTGACCTACAGGCTGACAGACACTTAGGATGACTATGTAGTTTTAGTAGTTCACAAAGACATCATTTGAACCATACTTTAAAGTTCAATGTTAGTTGTATTATTAGTGTGTAACATGCATTAAATATATTTTACTGGTTTTACTTTCAGATAATAAAAAAATTTCCAATCTGCTGCCAATAGCAGCCATTATACTCACTATAGTAAACACACACGTGTGAGTGCCAAACAACGGAGGAAGACAAATTTTTCTTGAGCCACAAATAGCTAAGGACTCCTTTACAGTCTTTTACAGTGTTTTATATATGAGATCTGACCATTATAAAAAAACAGCTTTCAGCTGTGCAATTTTCTGCATTTTGGATAAATGAAGCCTAGGCGTAAATTCAGACTGGAAGACTCTCCACCTCACCTGCTCCATCCAATTACTACGTCACGCTCCCAGCTGCAGTCAATCAGCATCAGATCCTCACCTCACCATACCAATCAACTCACAGGGATCCAGGTCTACAGGCCCAGCACCCAAGGATCAGTCTGCTCATTCAGAATACAAAACATGGGTTTGATAGTTATATTTGTGTGGGTTCCAGCACATARTGGAGTAGAAGGAAATGAGAGGGCAGTTCAAAATCCTTTTAGCTTTACAGTTAAAACAAGTAAATATGAAGGTAAGAGTAATGTTAAAGAAAAGCTGATGAAAGTATGGCCAAAAAAGGTGGGATGAAGGAAAAACAGGAAGATGGTTTTATAAAATTCAAAAGAATGTAGGAGAAAGAAGAAATAGAAAGGAGGAAAGAGTGATGACAAGGTTCAGATTTGGACATACACTTGGCAATACAAAAACACAATACAGAGAAATGTYATTACTGTGGACACAATGAAACCATAGAACATGTTATAAAAGAATGTCAGAAGTACAAACACGATAGGCAATTTATGATAAAACAATTCAAAAACATTAAGGAAAGGTTTGACATAATAGACATTACAAAGGAATTTAGGGAGCAAACATAAACAAATCATGACACGATTTTTGAAAAAGACAAAATTGTTTAACAGAATTTGAGTTTGATAGTAGGTTTTTTTGTTTTATTTGTTTATTTGTTTATTTATTTATTTTCTTCTTTTAATAGATAGCTTTGAAAATGTAAAAAGAAATACAATAATAGTAGTAGTATATAAATATTAGTGAAACCATCATGAACCACACTCCATACCAGTAGGTGGCGGTAATGCACACCTTCCGTTGTTTGCCAGCCGCCATAAAACACCACACAAGAAGACGAATAAGATCAGTCTGCTCTCCTGAAGCGTTCAACCCACCTCCACCCCTTCTCCACCTTCATCTCAGACCCTGCCTGGCTACCCCTTCCCTCTGGCCTCCACACCACCACCAGTGTCCGAGCCCCGGGGAGGGAAGACGTTATTCCTAAATCCTAAGCTGAGTGCTAGCTCACAGTAGTTCGCTGCACTCTCGTCTTCTGCCGGGGCTCGAGCGCCAAAGAAATATCTCATATCAATAAAACTGTTTAACTGCTGCATTTCTGTGTGAGTCTTTCCAGGTTGAAATTTTCTTTTTTCATTTAACGTATTTCGAATCATAAAACAAAACAATCAGTTTTTTTTATCATGCCAAAAATTAGTAAAAGTCATAAAATATAAAGTGCTAAAATCATAAAACACCATTTCTGATTGAGTTGTATGTTTCAATGTTTATTTGAAGGATGAATGACAACATTCGGGAAAGGTTTTTGAACAGCATAGTTCATTCGAAAAGCTTCTAATGCATAATGGTGGGACTTGTAAAGCATTGTTTTTTCCACATCAATCCACAGTATTTTAAATGTTATAAAATAAGAAACTAAAAAAAATATTTACAGAAATCTGTTACAATGTATGCATTAGCACTTTTACTTTATTTAGTGCTGAATATCCTGGTTGTTTCTTTAAACCAAAGCAGTTTGTTACATCTGGATTATATTTATTTTTGGATCTGTAGTCTCAGTGAAGAGAAACGAGAAGATTAAATGCTAAGAAAATTTGAGTTTAAAAAGGCTTTTTGTAGAAACTATAAGGTTTTTAAAAGTTTTTAAACAAGAATACGTTGTCTTTAAATGTACTGTGGTAATATGAGAGCGTCAGCTCCRGTTTCATAGAGACATTGGAGAAACTGCACTCAGGTGAGGGAACTGCATTTCCAAGAACACCTAACGTTGTCCCAAAACCACATTTCAGCTGCTCTTTAGAGACAAGCATCTGCTGTTCTACACGAGAATTTTTATCAACGTCTCAGTTTTCAGCCTGCATCGACGACAATCAGTGGAGTAAGAAGTATTAAAAGGCAAGTCTTGTGAATTTTACACAAAATTGTGTTTAACCTGTGTTGGGTTGAAGCTAGTATATCCTTCTGAAGTCTGAAGACAAGAAACTGCTTTCTTAAACAGCTTGAAAGTTGACCTCCAACCTCTAATCCCATGTTTAATTGAGGAAAGATGGAGGACCTTGCTGACCGAGGACCTCAACGTGGTGCAGCAGCAGTCCAAAAACATGTACTGTTTTGTTGAAATACTGTGCCAGGGTGCTGCCTTGGGAGGGGTAAGAGATTTAGACCTGGATGTCACTGGCAGCACTGTGATGTCAGGGTCCCCCAAACYACTACAGGAAATGAAGTTACTCTGTATGTTGGTTTAATAAACATACACACACATATAATCCTTTATGAAACAACCCCTACCATCATTTAAATTGCCCACCCTTGATCTAGTATCAGGCATGAAGATTTTCTTGGAAACCCAGGAGTATAAAGTAGAAATAGCTGAGTAAGTCTCAGGGATCACAGAGTGACTTAGTCCTTCTGAAGGCATCTTTGAATGTATATTATGTGTTCTCTGTGACAAGGCAAGTCAGTGTTGCACAAATGCAGAATCAGGTTCAACAAGATTGTGCTGTGTCATTGTTGTGACTCAGCATGTCTTGTCATTGCTTTCTTTCAGGTACTTTGTTCTGGATTTTGTTACAGAGTGTCAGTGATCACAAGTGAACTATAAAGGTTTGCTCCTGAATTGAGCCTCAAGATGCCAGGAGCCTCATATATAT
>NW_013952696.1:524553-528593 GCF_001266775.1 Austrofundulus limnaeus
CCGACATCTGGTGAAAATTTCATGTCATTAGCACCTCTAGTAATATATTTACTGAGAAAAAATGTTGACGTGTTCAATACTTATTTTACCCGCTGTGTATATGAAATTGTTTTTAAAATAAAGGTTTAGCTCAAAATTGCTTTAAATTATAAATAAACAAATGCATTCACCTCAAATCCCCTTAGAAGTTACTAGAGTTTTGTGCAAATTGATTGTAAAATAACAAAAACTTTAGTAATTTACAGAAAACAGATTTAAATTGAAAAAGCTTTGGCAAAAACCACAAAAGGCATATTTACTTAAGTTTTAAATACGTTTTCTGATAATAGGAAGKTGACTGATCTGAAAAACAATTAGGTCAATTTAACTGCAGCTGTAATATTTAACATAAYCAGCTGACTGATTTAGTTCAGCATTTATCAGCCAAGCAGTGCTGGCAGAAGAACTCAGGTTTACTGAATGAATTTGATCCTAAATTCTATGAAGTACACAAAAACGTCACAAAATACTGTACTGGAGTAACGGATGAATCCCAACCTGTTAAGATTTCACAAATCTTAATCCAGTGTGGGTACATCTTGACTCAGACTCTTCACAAAGAAATTGCAGGATTCATGACATTTGTTTACTTATTCCTGAGTCCAGTATAACTCAGGGTACTTTCACCATGTTTGACTGAGGTCAAGCAAAGCTTAAAATTACTGTCAGGTTTATCAAATGGTGTGTAACCTGTAGTACTTAGCACTATGTAAATATGTATGAAGCTTTGAACGTGCCAAAACTGCTTTGGTACCTGATTCAAAGGTTTGTGAGGAAGTCAAGGATGTAACTTTAGGTCTACCACTGGAGGGTAAATTATGCTCTCTGCCTATTTATTTATTGAATGATTTACTTTTGTAAAACAATTCAGGATGTTTTGGGCTTAAATACATTGTAATGTTTTTACTGCCATTTACTTAACTTTCCTGTTTTCTTTGTATTTACTCTATTCCTTTTCAACAATTAAGACGCTTAACCCCTACCCATTTTTATTAAGAGTAACAAACATTTTACATTTTTAGGATGTATTATACAACATACCTAAATTTCTCAATTTTCCAACAGTATTTAGACTACCTGGTGCAGTACAATTTGGCTAGGAAAAAATGCAACTCAACAAATCCAGCCATAATGAGATGAGAGCAGACTAAAAACCCTGCAGGTCATTTTCAGCAGTTATGCTTAAATGACAAATTTTGAAATCAGGTCAAAGTTACCTAAAGACGAGCTTCGTCTCAACCAGCTCATTTGTACTTTGTTAAAGCAAATGTCATTTTATTGGGTGGTGGTGGGGGTATATATTGCCCAAATCAAATCATTGTGATAGTCATAATCATAAGCAAATTACACCCATGGAAGTAAGTTTGTGCAAAACCAAGACTTTATACACTGCTCAAATAAAAGGGAACACTTAAACACACGCCAACTCCTGATCTTAATCAAATATTCGCATTGAGTACTTTGTTCTGTACAGAGTTGAATGTGCTTCACAAAAGTTTGATTTACTTGGACTTAGCGTGCGTTTAAGTGTTTCTTTTTGAGCAGTGTAGTTTAGCAGCCAAGTAAATTTTAACCAATTTAAAATATAAAAATCATACAGTAAAACTGGTTGAATACATCACGGAATTTGCAATAAACTAGAGAATTGCMATTTATTGGGTTCACAAGTGTCTAGACGACAGGGCATTATGTCAAGTTGATTCAAGTAGTAWTCTACAAAAATGCAAGTCTAGCCTCAGGACGTCAAAACCAGTTCACACMGGCCACAAGATCAGGTTTTAACTGTACAGTAGTTCAGTGAAAATTTAGAGTTAAGGAATGTGTTTAGGCCACTTTATGTTTCAGAAACACACATGTAGGTGGCTGTAAGGTTACTTTCTCCACAGAAACATTGGACTATTGAACTGTAAATCACACAAGACAGAACTCCAGCTTAAATGTTTATTCAGGTAAAGCAGAACAGAAAAGATACAATGCTTTWAAAATGCAACTTTCTGAAGAGACCTTAAAAAGCGGCTAATGACTAATCAGTTGGAGCAGAAGATTAGAACAAAAAAAAAACAAACATTTTCCACTCTGGGTCATTTCTTTTTAGGRACTCTTTAGCTCTTGCCCCCCAGGGAGTGCTTGTCAAACAGGTACTCTGCCATCTTGTTGGTGTTGGCATCCATGCGGGTCAGGTTAGTGATGTAATCTCCCAGCTTCTTGATGGCCTCCACCTGCTCATTCAGGTAATGGGTCTCCAGGAAGTCGCACAGCTGGAAGAAGAGATCAGTTAGTTTGAGAGAATCGGCCATTTTAAAAACCGTTTTACCCTTAAAGAGTGAAAACTTACATGAGGATCTGTGRGGTCAGAGGCCAGTTTGTGCAGATCCAGCAGGGCCTGGTTGACTTTCTTCTCCAGTTGCAGGGCGCACTGCATGGCCTCCAGACCACTTCCCCACTCGTCACGCTCTGGTTTCTGCAGGGAAATACATTAAATTAAAACTTTTTTTTTTGGATACATTTTCTGAGACTAAAGAGTTAAAAGTTGAAATGCTCACCTTGACATCCTGGAGGAAGATGCGTCCTCCCCTCTTGTTCTGGAAGTCCAGCAGCTTCTCAGCGTGCTCCTTCTCCTCATGACTGTTCTCCTTGAAGAAGTGAGCGAAGCCTGGCAGGGCCACATCATCACGGGAGAAGTAGTAGGCCTGTTGGGGGAGGGGAGACCATTATTAAACTGTTCAGGTATCATTATCCGGTTAAAGACGCCTTTAGATAAGTTTAGAGGTCGTTCAGTGGTTAAGACATGAATCATGACTTGGTTTAAAAAACTTTAAGCCTCAGAAAAACACCCATAACAAGCTACCATAGCATGACTCAGCATTTTTTTTAAAATAGACACTCCCTTACAGACAAGCTGTTAGTCACTGATTAAACCAAGAATAACTTCTGCAGTTTAAATACATGTTTTCAGCGGACAGACTCGCATGGTTAGAGATAAGTTTATAAAACTAAAGATGTCTTACCATGGAGGTGTAGGTGTAGGAGGCAAACAGCTCCATGTTGACCATCCTGTTGATGGCGGCCTCGCAGTCGCGGTGGTAGTTCTGGCGCACCTGAGAATCCATGTCAGCTGGAGTTTTTCTGGTCCTTTTTAAACAAAAAACGGTAGAAAAATAAAGCTGTTTCGGTAGATTCAAGTAAACAGGAGGTTTGGTGAAATGCTGGCTGGTCGTCTGACAAAAAGCTCCGGGACGAAGGAAGAAGAAGCTCCGTTCAAACACTGTTGAAGCAAGAACTCCTCGATGTGAAATGGAGGCGACGGCTGCCTGAATTTATACTCCGCTGAGAGTCTCGTGACACTCGTGACGTCACTCCGCAGATCTCGGCCAATCACAAAAAGAAAACCCGGTAAACAAAAGGCCAAGCGTGTACATTTCCATTTCCCTCCCAGTTTCACAGAAACTGATGTAATATGATCTGTTGACTGTCAGCCACTTAGGATGACAATGCATTTTTTCGGGTTTTTTTGCAAAGCTGCATTTTGAATGAATTTTTCTTACTTTTAACCATATTTGAAAATAAAAAGGAACAAAAATGAATGAAAATGATTTACATAAACTGTTATTTTTAAGTTGCAAAAAGCTGAAGCCTTACAGCCACAAAATGACAGCTGTTAAAGACCTGGCATCACAGCAAATAACCACTAACCGCTCCTTYAACAGACCCAGWACAGAACAAAACTGTTTTTGTATTGAAGGAGGCTACATGGGRCATATGCTGTTAAACGGGCCAGATATGGTCCTTGTTACAATGTTAAAAAGCCCATGAGGTATTATTTAAATGTGTAAGAACTGACTCAACAGTGACAATCATTTTTACTTAAAAATAAGCATAGTCTTATTTAATCAACTTTGAAATCAAGAGAAATAACTTTTATTATCTATCTGGCTATCTATCTATCTATCTATCTATCTATCTATCTATCTATCTATCTATCTATCTATCTATCTATCTAT
>NW_013952696.1:529761-548152 GCF_001266775.1 Austrofundulus limnaeus
CTTCAAGATTTAAAGACTGTTTGTGTGGAAGAATGGGCCAAAAGTGAAAATTTCATGTCATTAGCACCTCTAGTAATATATTTACTGAGAAAAATGGTTATGTGTTCAATACTTATTTTACACGCTGTATATTTGATCAAATTCAATGTACATAATATATTTTCTAAAATCGCTGACATTTTGTTAATAAAACTTACTTTTTCCAGGAGAACTTCATTTCAAATAATTTAAAATGGCCTTGTAACAAAACAGGGCTTCCTTGGAGCAAATTTCAAGAAATAATCTCAAATAAGTTCTGAATATTTTTGCTCCCAGCTTTTAAACGTTAGCATGAACTAAGAAACAAATAAAAGTACTAACATTTACTGCTTTTTATTTTAATGCTGAATTTTATCTCTGCTTATAGAGAACAGGATTGTGCTTTTCATTTATTCAACTTGGCTTTGCACATTTTACTCTTGCACAGTAGCATGTAGTAATAATTAGCAAAGAAACTGCAAACAAGCTGGCAAATGACTTATTTTTTATTGCAGTATTAATGTGCTTTTAATTAATAAGATCAAGAGAATATAGCTGTAAATAAACCTGACTTCTGTCCACCCAGGACTCCAAATGGAAAAAAAATAAATCACTAACATGTAATAAAAGATGAAACTTCACCACAAATAGGTGTATGAATATTTTAATCAAGAAAAAAAAAAAAACAGGTGCTCATATTCATAAAGACAACTTTAAATTATGGCTTTAGACAGATTAACTCATTTTGCTAGTTTCTGGAATGATACATTTTAATTAACACATTATTTCACAATTTAAACATAACCTTAGACATTTTATGGTGAATGTTTGCTCTGCATAAAAGGTAACCCTGAAGGCAACAAGGTACAATATTATTGTCCAGTAAAAAAGATACACAGAGTGCAGGAAATGTGGACTGACTTGACAACATTTTTTTGCCAAGTCACTGATAAAACTCAGACAAGTTTGTTTATATTTCCCTGATGAAGGTCATACGTTGGCTCTTATCTGTGTCTGTTTGGAGGTCAGTTAAACCTGATGAGGACATTTAGGTTTTGTCGACAGCCCCCTACCCCACCCCAAAACAATAAAAATGCACCACAGCTTTATGGTCCGTTAACACTTGTTTAAGGTAGTTGAGGGTTGAAATTAAAGACCACAAACAACAGTAATGAAAGTAGCACGGCATTCACGCTACAGCAGACCAAACAAAGATAAGTTGTTAAAAAAAAAAAAAAAAAAACAAGATGTAGGAAACTAACTTACACAGCTTGGTTTTAGCCAAACAAGCCAATAGCTTTTGAACGTGAAGGCTCAAGTTATTTTTCCTTCAAAAAGGAATGATCCAGTTAATGGACATTTCATATCACCGTCTCCTTTCTTGATAATTCTCCTTTGTGAACTACTAAAAACTCTCAACCATTCTGTTAAAAGTAGGGGAAACTTTGATTTACAGAAAGCACCAGTTTTATTTTTTTAATTCTTTCCTTTCTGAAACACTGATACTTTACTTCCACATAAACATGAAACTCGTGGTTCTGTCTGAATTGCACTTCCTGTTTTGACACAGTATGAAGATTTAACAGCTCTGGCCATCTTTAGCGCAGAGAAATAAAAAAAGTACCAAAAACAGTTTGACAATGTTTACAGAATGTTAATAACAATGTTATTTATAATATTATGCACTATTAAAGTATTGATTCCTACCTAGTGTAAAATTAAATCTTATACTCTTTATTTTCTTCGATGCTGTACTGTTTTTGTCAAACAGTGACTGTAGTTGAATTGATTGATTTCAGGTCACAGTCACTACTTTCCTGGCTCTGTCACCTCATGCAGTAGGAATCCAAACACTTTTCCACTGAACAGATTTCCTCCACACGTCTTCCAGCAGAGACGGATGAGACTGGGTCCACTCCGTCCTGTCCTCATCCTCCTGACAGACGAGCCACAGGGTTTTTAGTGGGCTGGTGCAGGTGTACTGGAGGTACTGACAGCCCTGCAGCAACAGGGTGAAAAACTGATTTACTTTCTTTTTTAAAACCAGTTATTTAGCCCCGATGTTAGGTCACTAATAATATTATTCTTTAAGTTCAGTTTGTTGTACTCGCCTCAGCGCTGCCCCAGTACCAGATGGCCTTGATGACACTATGATTAGCAAGGGCCACTGTCAGCTGGTCTCGACTTCCTGTAATGATGTTTACCAAACCTGCAGGCAGGTCTGAAGACTGGAGCACCTGAGGAGAGCAAGAAGGAAGAGGAAAACTATAAATATCAAATGTGATCAAATAAACACTTTTTTTTGTTTGAGCTGATGACTTCAGGAAACACAATTAGAAAATACAGTTCATAAACACAAATATACATGCTTGAGTCTAATATTTGTTCAAATGATACTGTCAACCTGTGGACAAATCTTTGTTAGATTAAATGTGAGAGAACCTGAGTGACATTTAGTGTTTTAATTGTCTGATGTTATCGCACTTACTTGAGCAAAAGCCAAAGCCGGCAGGGGATACTTTTTACTAGGAATCATGACGACTGCGTTCCCAGAAGCGACGGCTGCCCCGAGAAGTGTTACCAGGGAAAGCAGGGGATTTTTGTCAGGCAGGACCACCCCAATGACTCCCAGGGCCTCAGGGAAGGAGAGAGCAGTGCCTGACTGTGGCATGGGCTGAAGGAGGAGGAGGTGGGGGACAAATATTAACAGAATACCATCATCACAACCTTACTTACACTCACCGGCCACTTTATTAGGTACACCTGTCCAACTGCTCGTTAACACTTAATTTCTAATCAGCCAATCACATGGCGGCAACTCAGTGCATTTAGGCATGTAGACATGGTCAAGACAATCTCCTGCAGTTCAAACCGAGCATCAGTATGGGGAAGAAAGGTGATTTGAGTGCCTTTGAACGTGGCATGGTTGTTGGTGCCAGAAAGGGCTGGTCTGAGTATTTCAGAAACTGCTGATCTACTGGGATTTTCACGCACAACCATCTCTAGGGTTTACAGAGAATGGTCCGAAAAAGAAAAAACATCCAGTGAGCGGCAGTCCTGTGGGCGGAAATGCCTTGTTGATGCCAGAGGTCAGGGGAGAATGGGCAGACTGGTTCGAGCTGATAGAAAGGCAACAGTGACTCAAATAACCACCCGTTACAACCGAGGTAGGCAGAAGAGCATCTCTGAACGCACAGTACGTCGAACTTTGAGGCAGATGGGCTTCAGCAGCAGAAGACCACACCGGGTGCCACTCCTTTCAGCTAAGAACAGGAAACTGAGGCTACAATTTGCACAAGCTCATCGAAATTGGACAAGAGAAGATTGGAAAAACGTTGCCTGGTCTGATGAGTCTCGATTTCTGCTGCGACATTCGGATGGTGGGGTCAGAATTTGGTGTCAACAACATGAAAGCATGGATCCATCCTGCCTTGTATCAACGGTTCAGGCTGCTGGTGGTGGTGTCATGGTGTGGGGAATCTTTTCTTGGCACTC
Organism: Austrofundulus limnaeus; assembly: GCF_001266775.1. Classification (NCBI taxonomy): domain Eukaryota; kingdom Metazoa; phylum Chordata; class Actinopteri; order Cyprinodontiformes; family Rivulidae; genus Austrofundulus; species Austrofundulus limnaeus. The sequence goes on from NW_013952696.1 coordinate 533,275, forward strand.
TTTGGGCCCCTTGGTACCAATTGAGCATCGTTGCAACACCACAGCCTACCTGAGTATTGTTGCTGACCATGTTCATCCCTTTATGACCACAAAACCGTTACTAGCGTGGTGTACCTAATAAAGTGGCCGGTGAGTGTATATTCTAATGTCACTTAAGGCCTCACCAGTGAGCCTCCCTGCATTTTATCACAGTAAGCCGCCCAAACTCTGAGCCTGGCAACACTCAGCTCCACTTCCTCTTCAGCCTCGGCCAATGAGACGCCAGTCTGGGTGCTGACTGATGCTACTATCTCCACCTTCTTGGCCTCTAAACTTTTAGCCAAAGAGTAGAGGGACTGAGCGCGTGCAGAAGGACTTTTCTTCATCCAGCTAAAAGAAAAGGGGGAGGGGTGTCAAAATAAACATGGAGCTGTTGGTTTTTCAAGTTAGTACAACCCCAGGTCCAAGGTAGTTGGGACATAAAAACATATATAAATAAAAACAGGATATGATGATTACAACTTACCGTACTTATTCGGGTATAATACGATCTCATGTATAATACAACCCCCTTTTTTGAGCTTGAAAAGCATAAAAAATTTAATCCTCAAACTACCTCCAATTTCATACAGACTTCAAAATTTTTCAGCCTTTGCAGTCTTTATACATATCAGTAAAATGATCATTGGACTGTTCATTTTATTTTAACAACATATTGTACAAAAAGGTATTTTGACAACAAATATATATATCAGCTGTAGCAGCATCATTTGAATTCTGACATTTTACACATAGTCCACCAGGAAGCGCCAACACAAAAGTCAGAGACTTCACATGAGATTTGGGCCATCTTGTGGGGGAAAAGCAGATTACTTCCTACTAGCGAGCGCCCCCTCTGGTGGGGAAACTTTTTTTCAGGGATGCAAACTTTTCAGAACACCGGTAGACGGCAGCCATTACAGACTAACGTGTTTGTTTTTGTTGGAGGAGTGGCCCAGTTACATGCAAATGTCATTAGATCGTTATCATTACTAAGGTGCAGGACTGACCCCCCCCACCCTTTTCACATCATGTCGCCTGCTTGGATCTGTTACTATCTTGCTCTGAAGCACGGAGGAGTGTCACAGGTGAGCTCGTTTCAACTGCTTTTTACGACGCGGTCTCAGAGTCATTTCCAGACTCAGGCATTTTGTGAATGAAGCCGATATTTCAGTTAAAATACATAAGTAAAAATATTTATCCAAGTATAGTATTACCCCCCAACTTTATGGATGATTTTATGGATTTAATTTTACGTATTATACTTGAATAAATACGGTATATTAGATTGAATACGCTACAAGACAAGATTTTAAATGTTCAAACAGTTAAACTTTTGTTTATTTGTTTGGAGATGTTTAGTCATTTGGAGTTTGACATCTGCAACATGTTCCAAAAAAGCTGAAACGAGGGCAACAAAAGACCAGGAAAGTTGAGGATGGGGCGAGGTTCACCATTTTGTGAACTGCATGAGCAAACAGTCCAACAGTTTAAAAACTTTTCTCAACTTACAATGCCTGATTTTATCATCTACATTCACTAATATCATCAAAAGATTCAGAGATTCTGGACACATCTCTGCAACTAAGCAGCAAGGCCAAAAGCCAACACTGATATCCTGTGATCTTCGACCCCTCAGGCAGCATTGCATTAAAAAAGGATATCATTCTGTAACATATATTACCACATGGGCTCAGAAACACTTCAGTACATCTGATCATTGTCAGTCAACACAGTTTATCTTTACATCTACAAGTTAAAACTCTACCATGCAAAGCCAAAGTCATATATAAACAACACCCAGAAACACAGCTGACTTCTCTGGACCTGAGCTCATCTGAGATGGACTGATCATAATAAGGAAAAGTGTCCTGTGGTCTGACGAGTCGATTGGTATCGGAAGTTCAAAAGCCAGCCTCTCTGTTGGTATGGGGGTGTATTAGTGCCCATGGCACTAATACATGAACATCTGTGAAGACATCATTGATGCTAAAAGCTACAGGTTTTGGAGCAACATATGCTGCCATCCAAACTACATCTTTTTCAGGGACGCCCTGCTGATTTCAGCAAGAAAATGCCGAGCTACATTCTGCACYTTACAACAGCGTGGCTTCGTAGTAAAAGTGTSTGGGTACTAAACRGGCCTGCCTGCAGTACAGGCCTGTCTCCCATTGAAAATGTGTGGAGCATTATGAAGCACAAAATACGACAACAGAGACYCCGGACTGTTGAGCAAATGAAGTTGTACATCAACCAAGAATAGGAGAGATTTCCACTTAAAAAGCTTCAACAATTAATGTCCTCAGTTCCTAAACTCTTACTGAGTCAGAAGGAAAGCTGATGTAACACAGTGGTAAACATGACCCTGTTCCAGTGGTTTTAGAACGTGTTGCAGGCATCAAATTCAAAATGAGTGAATATTCGCAAAAAAAGTTTATCTATTTAAAAATTAAATATCTTGTCTCTGTAGTGTATTAAATTGAATACAGGTTGGAAAGGATTTGCAAATCACTGTATTCTGTTTTTACTTATGTTTTACACAACGTCTCAAGTTAGGGTTGTAAAAACCTTTAAAGTGTTGCTGATCCATCCTCTGACAGGGTGTTTGTTTATTAGACTCCASTATATTATATTCTGTTAATAATTATCCATGTACTGTGCTCACACTCAGTAGGACTCAGCAAAAACCCMTCTTATCAAGCTCACATGAAACTTTGACCAGTGATTAACAGACCCAAAACAGACAAGATTATTGGGAAAAAAAAGTTTTTCTCTGAATGTTTCAAAACCTGAATTACTTTTTTATATGAAAAAGTTGATTCTCAGCTGAAAATGTTTTTGATTAAAAAAAAGTCATGTGCTGACCCAAATTGACTTTCACAACATAAAGGAGTTAAATAGATTTATGAGCCAGCKAACACATCTTTACAGGGCTGTATTTTCACAGTAAAATTCACTCAACTTGTTCTGACAGAAAACTGAACTCATTTAAACCTCTTTAAAAATGTTCACTCAGCTAAAATAAAAATTACAACTAGGAGAAAACTGTAATTTAAGCAGCAGAACATTGTAGTTTAGTAAAACCTGCCTCAAAATCAAAACCCTTTTCATTGTCATATTTGTAACAATAGATTATTGACAAATCAACTTAAATATATAGTTTCTACAGTAATTTCATGTCTGGTTTTATGGAAAATGTTGCAAACAATTAATAACCTACAGCAGCTGTAGACAGCTCTGAGAGTTGTTTGGAGAAATAGAGTTTAATCAGTTTTAATTTGAACAGGATGGACAGAAAGTACGAACAAAACTCTTCCGAAGCAGATTGTGGGGTCATTAAACAGCTTCGATCTTCAAATGTCCACAGCAATTTGTGCAAACACTAATAGTTAAATCTTTATATGGCCAGCAATTTAGCATATTTACTCCAGCAAAAATGTTTTTGGAATTTCTGCAGGAAGTGCCTCAGGGTGCACAAATGTGCTCCAGCTAACTGCTGCTGAAGCTATTTGCTTTTGCAAATGTTTACAAAACTCTATACGAATAATCATGTTTATCATCAAAGTTGATGAAAGAGTCAAGGTTTATAAAATGATGTCTGAATGAACCACTATAATTATTTGGGGACTGGGGTTGTTTTAAAGTGCCTGTGACATGCATATTCTTCAAATACAAAAAGTCAAAAGAAAACATCTTTATATTTAAGAAAGTTGGAATAATACACACGATTTAAGCCATTTTGTCCCATAACTGGCAGATTTTCTTTTGAACTTGGCTGAGCCAAAGTGAAACAGGAAGRGGAACTGTTTAACAAAGAAAACTCTTGTCTTTGTTTATTGAAACAATATTATTTGGACTCTGGCTCTTTGTCATCTCTCTCTGATAGAGACTCAAAATAAACTTAAGAAACATCAGATTCTTCTCTACAGTCTGTGTTATCAGCTGTTGCAGCAACACACTGTTCACATGCAGACATTCCCCTTTGACATCACTTCCTGTTACTTTACAGGCAAATATCTCAACAACTGTTCATCTCAGCGACATGAAATTATTTTACAATATTTTATTAATGTCATCTTTTCAAAACAGCATTCATATGTATTACAAAAATTTGACGTCACAGGCACTTTAAAGCAGTAGCAATCCATTGTTGTTTTAGCTGTTAGCTCATAAATCCTGTTGGATGTTCAAAGAACTATCTACAAAAGCTATAATATTAATTCTTATTATTATTTCAAAACTTTAGTTCTAAAACGTCCAACGTTGCCCTTTAAAGGGAAAACATAATTGTTTTATTTTAAGTGTGAGCTTTATTGATGAAGAACAATCTTTATCAATCAGGTTCCAATTTTCCTGTGCAGCTATTGACAAATCCAGACTATCTAATAGTCCGGTGACCTTTACGTCACATTGCCATTTATACTAATAAAATTTTAGATTTTACTTGTTATTTTTTTAAACCACTTGGTAAATTAAAAATAGCTTTTTTAGTTTTGAAGCTTGTTAAAGTCCGTTTGTGGGACAGATCCCATATTTTCCACATGAACATGTTCACAAAGATCAATGTTTTGTGGCTCGATATGCTGGACTTTGATACCACAGAGATACTGTTTGTYTGCATGCATTTATAAAACTCTTCGTGTGCCTCAGGTCTCACCCAGGCTGCACTTTGATYGCAGCCTCCACAGCATTGCGGACATCTTTCCGACTTCCTTCAGGACAAATGGCCAACATACCGCCCCCTGGTGCCTGCACTGCCGCACTGCAGCCTGACACTGATTTACACACTTTGCCTCCAACAAACTGCAGGTAGGATGGAGGAGAACTGGAAAAAAAAAATCCACACAGAACCGGTTTAAATCTTCATTAAACTCTCAATAACATCATGTATACTTTAAACTGAAAAGATCAATAAAATACTACCATGTAGGGTCCAAAGAAACAGGAATGACAGCTTCTGTTCCAAACTTTGAGTAGTCGACTGAAACAGGAGAGGAGCGAAGACAAGAAGAGGAAGAAAAGGACGACTGCAGAAAGTGGTATAGACCCTAATGAGAAGTACAGGACAAGTAAAAATACAGCAGCAAAAGGCTAGCCAAAATTAATAAAAAGCTAACTTAAATGCTTAGAGTAGTAAAATTCCTGCTTAAAATACTAAAAGTCTAATTAAAAGCTCTAAGTAACAAAAGGCTAAAAGCTAAGTAATAAAATGCTAACTAAAAGCATCAAATGGTCCAGAAGATTCAACTATCAAAAGAGCAGACGAAACATAAACGTAGCATAAGGCTATGATGAAGCAGTTTTTAAAGAACACAACGTTTTTCAGAGAATCAAACAAATCTCAACGTATTGATATAAGAATTTACAAAAAAAAAAAAAAAAAAAAAAAACCTCAGGAGATTTATCTCAAATCAGCTGAAACTTTTCATATATGCAAATGGCTAAAACAGCAGTAAGTGTGCAGAAGTAGTTATATCACAAAAATGATAGTAAAAAAAACGAGAACAGGAAAATAATAATGCTGAACCAGTTTTCACACTATTCAGGTTTGGTRGTTAACGTACCTCCTGTCCTCCATCAGTGCAGGAGCCACTGTCTTTGTGCCCAGTCACAGGAAGACAGGGATCAAACACAGAGCTGGAATTCACCCACACTGATCCAACCGACAGACTGAGAGGAAGAAACGACACACCGACTACGATGAATCTTTGTATGTTTTTTTTTAAACAAACTGCAACATTAGTACATGGAGCAAACAAAACGTAATGAGTAAATAGAACTAAAAGGAGACAGAAAAGTRACATGAAGAGAAAAAAGCTATGATGTTTACCTCTTAGCCGTCTCCAGAGCCAGAGTGAGATCTTCGGTCCAGATGGACGCTGCATGYCCATGCGGACTGTGGTTTCCTGAACAAAAACACAAACACTTATCATTGTGTGTTTAAACACAGAAACTATAGCTAACTACTTTTGATTTAGACCCCTTTCACATTAAAAAAAAGACCTCACTACACTCTCCATGACCTACTATCTATGAAAACGTGGCTAGACTGCAACAACTTTAGAAAACCTTCAATCTGAGGACCATGCCAGTCCACATGGGCCCATCATGGATGGGCTGCAACCAATCRCCATCATGCTCCACTCAAGACTCTGATACAAACAAATTAATTAAATTACAGCGTGGTCCTCATTCAARGTGAAAGGGGGCATAGAATAACAGTTAACTTTGGCCTCTTTCCTTACCCACGGCAACAGCTTCTGCATTGCTTCTGAAAGTCATGAGAGGCAACAGAGGTCCAGGAGAGGGGCTGACCACAAATGGCGAGGAGGGGGCCGCACCACAAAGAACCGTGGGAGGATACTGGGCACCAYGAGGAGCAGCGCAAGACTGAACCACCTGAAAAGAAAGAAACGAGATAACTCAACCTGTAAGCACATCAGATTGTTTCTTTTKATTTTTGTTACCCCCGTCACCCGACCCCGGATGAGCGGAAGAAACGGACGGACGGACATAATWTATACCAGATTATAGCTCTCTAGCCTCATTCATAAGACGGCTCAGTCTGGGACTGACGTGTGTTCTGTCCTCCTTGGATCATTCAGAAAAAACACGCAGGCAGAAAGGGGGCGGGGTGAAGTGAGCCCGCCTCTGACACCCCTCTGAGCCGATAACAGAGGTGGCATCAGAGCCGGGCCCAAGGCGGGCTGACCGACGTGTGAAAGAGCAGAAAATAATAATGAGTCGATGACATCATTGAGTGACCGCAGGAATAATCAAAAAAGAGATTTATTACACAGGGAGTATTAAAGATGACGCTAAACAACAACTTTGTAGTTATATTAAAAAATACTGAACCACAGGATCGCTAAAATGAGCTGATTCAGTTTTTTGTTTTGTGTTTGATAAGAGGAAGATGTCTGTGAGCGACCGCAGGATTAATCAACAGATTTTACCAAGGAAATATATTAAAGCTGACACAAGACAGCAACTTTGTTATTTAACGTGTCAGAGCCTAGGACATTATAAAAACAATAAATAACATCACATGGCCATCTGCCAGCCCGTTCTGTCACTAGAAATAAGTTCTCCCCTCCTCATTTCCTGGTGAAAATTATAGATTTTTGAGGCTCATTATACAGGTAAACATCTGAAGAGGTTGATATGCATGTTTGTAGTTAGTTTAAAGAATATTGAACCACAGGATCACTAAAGTAAGTTAATTAAGTTTGTTTTGTTTGATACGAGACGAACGTCTGTCACACAATAAATACTCTGCAGCTGAGGAGAGTTCTGCTCCACGCCTCTTTTGGTTCTGCACTGCTGCGTTCATGTGAGCGAGACCTGGCTGGCTTCTCCTGTGATTCATGAATGACCTGAASGAGCTTAAAGCCGGACAGATCTGTGCAGCGATTTCACAAAACTGTCTTGTGAATCAGGCTTGTGAGAATCTCCCTATTGGTGCTAAAATATTATTTTATGTCTGTCGAACTGCATTATCTTTGGTACTTTTTATGGATTCAACCAGAAAATGAAGCACAGGCTTTGAGAATTAAAGACAGTATTTAAACAATTCACAGCCTTTGATGATCCCTGCAAGTAACGCTGAAATCATGCAAACATGACTCGGTTCAATGTATCACTCTGAGTGAGACTGAATCTATTAAGACACATATTAAATGTGCATGAACTGCAGACAAGAGAACAAAGTGTATTTACTTATAAAACTGACTCACTCTGTCTTTACTCACTCCTCTCTACATGTTTGTTGTAATTATTTCTATTAATAACGTGTTTTCTTGGTCCTCTTCCAGAGGAAAACACACATCAGCTACCTACTGCTGCTCGTTGATTGGTTATATTGTTATTTATATTAATTATTATTATTATTATTATATTAACTGACTGGGAGGGGTTATGTCATGCAGATGAGGTTAACTTTATGTAAATCGTTTGTATCGACTGCAGCACAACATTAGTGAGCTACCTCCCACAACAAGCTAACAACCAGCTCACATTAGCTTACCCTTCTCTGTCATCCTGCCCTCTCATCTTAAGCATCGTATGGCTGGATCGGTTCAATATTCAGTACTTTTTCTTAAAGTTTGGTGTAGTCCGTTATCATTTTGTCGCAAATAAAACAAAATAAGATTTTGTTTAATATTATGATCCCGCCCACATCGAGGCGGCTCTCTGCTCATTGCAAACACAACTCAGGCTGGAGTGGAGTAAGGCCAGGGAGCCGGGGCGGGCTTTACAATGCAAGAATGTCTCGTAAGTCATATGGCTGCCGCTGGGGTTCTGAGCCACTTCGGACCCGAGTCACATTTCTTCCTGTTAAAGGGAGTTTTTCCTTTCCACTGTCGCCAACGTGCTGCTCAGGGTGGGAGACTGRGACAAAGTGATTCAACGCAATCTGCTGGCTTCCTTACATTAATTGTTTTTTGTACAGTGACCTGAGAGAACAGTAGTTGTGACTTAAAATCTCAGAAATTATTCAGTGGATGARGTACTTTAAACCTGATGATGACCACTACAAACAACTGACCAAAGAAAACACACAAATGCCTTCAACTTAGTCCATTATACCAACACTGAGTTAAAATTTGGTGTGGTAGTAGCTAAGAGTTATTACATTTAAGGTTTGARAAAACGTCTAGCCCCATCTAAAAGTTGGACATTGTAAGGTGGTAGGCAACATGCATTCCTTCAAAGAAAGCTGGGCCTTTAAATTAAGCTGCATCAGTTACAGCAGTGTTTCCCAAAGTTGGGGTCGGGACCCAAAGTGGGGTCCCAAAACTTCAAGGTGGGGTCCTGAAAATATTTTCTGAATTAAGTACATTTTTGCCTTAGTTGTTACAAAGGAGTGAGGTTAGTGTATTTAAAATGGATAAATGTAGTATGAAAATATTGTTACTATGCCCGTCTTTAGTTGACCTGATACAAATGTTTATCATCCAAAAATAACTGGGGGCACAGGTCTCTGCTACTGTTATTTTGTGGATCAAAAGCTGAAAGGTTTGGGAACCACTGCACTTTAGTTCCCAAAGTTGGGCTTGGGACCCAATTATGGGTCATGAAGCACCTTGGATAATCTCCAGAAATCAATTTAAAGGGTAATAAAATAATTGCTGATGTAATATTTTCCCTATAACTAATACAAAAACACAAAATAAGTATAAATACGTATTTATACACTCACCGGCCACTTTATTAGGTACACCACGCTAGTAACGGGTTGGACCCCCTTTTGCCTTCAGAACTGCCTCAATTCTTCGTGGCATAGATTCAACAAGGTGCTGGAAGCATTCCTCAGAGATTTTGGTCCATATTGACATGATGGCATCACACAGTTGCCGCAGATTTGTCGGCTGCACATCCATGATGCGAATCTCCCGTTCCACCACATCCCAAAGATGCTCTATTGGATTGAGATCTGGTGACTGTGGAGGCCATTTGAGTACAGTGAACTCATTGTCATGTTCAAGAAACCAGTCTGAGATGATTCCAGCTTTATGACATGGCYCATTATCCTGCTGAAAGTAGCCATCAGATGTTGGGTACATTGTGGTCATAAAGGGTTGGACATGGTCAGCAACAAGACTCAGGTAGGCTGTGGCGTTGCAACGATGCTCAGTTGGTACCAAGGGGCCCAAAGAGTGCCAAGAAAAGATTCCCCACACCATGACACCAKCACCACCAGCCTGAACCGTTGATACAAGGCAGGATGGATCCATGCTTTCATGTTGTTGATGCCAAATTCTGACCCTACCATCCGAATGTCGCAGCAGAAATCGAGACTCATCAGACCAGGCAACGTTTTTCCAATCTTCTCTTGTCCAATTTCGATGAGCTTGTGCAAATTGTAGCCTCAGTTTCCTGTTCTTAGCTGAAAGGAGTGGCACCCGGTGTGGTCTTCTGCTGCTGAAGCCCATCTGCGTCAAAGTTCGACATGTTGTGTGTTCAGAGATACTCTTCTGCCTACCTCGGTTGTGGTTATTTGAGTCACTGTTGCCTTTCTATCAGCTCAAACCAGTCTGCCCATTCTCCTCTGACCTCTGGCATCAACAAGGCATTTCCACCCACAGGACTGCCGCTCACTGGATGTTTTTTCTTTTTCGAACCATTCTCTGTAAACCCTAGAGATGGTTGTGCGTGAAAATCCCAGTAGATCAGCAGTTTCTGAAATACTCAGACCAGCCCTTCTGGCACCAACAACCATGCCACGTTCAAAGGAACTCAAATCACCTTTCTTCCCCATACTGATGCTCGGTTTGAACTGCAGGAGATTGTCTTGACCATGTCTACATGCCTAAATGCACTGAGTTGCRGCCATGTGATTGGCTGATTAGAAATTAAGTGTTAACGAGCAGTTGGACAGGTGTACCTAATAAAGTGGCCGGTGAGTGTATGTGTGTACAAGCTAGGGTTATTAACGGAGTTCATGTATTCAGACCAGTAATATTTGGGGTCACAAGTTTTTGCCATGGATAGTTTGTGGGTCAGAAGATAAAAAGTTTGGGAACCACTGAGTTAGAGCTTTCTGGCTGTATTCTCTCTCATAAACCTGCTTTAAATGTTACAGAGTTTAATTTGTGTCCATATTTTAGGCTAGAAGTTCTGAAGCTCACCGTTGCCCCCTGCTGTTGAGCCTCCTGTACTGCAGCGTCCACCAGGGTCCTGTCTGCGTCACTGCACAGAGCAACACATTTCATTCCTGCCAAACGCAGCTTGAGACGGGCAACGACACTTTCTGCCACGCTCTCCTGCACACACAGCAGCCACTGGAGCTGAGGACAGAGAGAGAAGTTTGTTAAAGAGCTTGCTGCTGACAGGAGAGATGCTGCAGCTCTACTTCCTACTCCCACCTCTTTCTTCTTTTTAAAAGCAGTCTGGATCACTTCATCCACAGCGCTGTTGATGTCAGCTGATTCAAAGATGATAAAAGGACATGTGGTCCCGATAGARGAGGAGACAGAGACAGGAACTCCGGTCTCTGCTGTGGCTTTACACAGCACCACCCCATCCTGAAAGAGAACAGAAACACTGATAGTATTTTGTAAAATTTGCTTTAGGACCAACATTAGGTTAAAGTGCCTGTGACGTCAAATTCTTGTAATACATATGAAAGAGGACATTGATAAAATATTGTAAAAGGAATTTCATGTCGCTGAGATGAACAATTGTTGAGATATTTGCCTGTGAAGTAACAGGAAGTGATGTCAAAGGGGAATGTCTGCATGTGAACAGAGCGTTGCTACAATACCTAACAATACAGACTGTAGAGAAGAATCTGATGTTTCTTTAGATTATTTTGACTCTATCAGAGAGACATAAAGAAGTCTCAGAGTTCAAATATTGTTTCAGTAAACAAAGACAAGAGAGTTTTCTTTGTCAAAGAGCTCCCCTTTGATGTCACTTCCTGWTTCACTTTGGCTGAGCCAAGTTCAAAAGAAAATCTGCCATTTATGGGACAAAATGGTTTAAATCGTACATATAATTCAAACTTTCTTAAATTTAAATCAGTTTTCTTTGATTTTTTGTGTTTGAAGTAACGCTCCACAAACCTGCTTGTTGCCACTGTAAGTCACATGGCTGATGCTGGGGTTCTGAGCCACTTTGGCCCCCAGAGTCACGTTACTTCCTGTTAAAACATTAAGAGCCCCAGCAGGAAGTCCAGCGGTGGTAAAAAGCTGCGCCAAGAGGAGGGATGGAGGGGCGGCACGCCGACCGGGAACAACAATCACAGAGTTCCCTGAAAAAATGAACAAGTGAAATTTTAATTTATGACCAAATTTACACTATTTAGTTTTAAATAGGGCTGTGAAATTAATCGAGTCAACTCTGATTAATTTTAGTGCTGCATGGGCATGGATTAAAAATTTTAATCGCGATTAAAATTTACAGTCACTTTACTATGACTGAATATGTAGGTTTGTATATATTGCAATGCACTCAGTGCATGCCAGGTCATGTTTGTAAATGAGAAGTGTTTCTCAAACAGTTTACCTGGATAAATAAAGGTTAAATAAATGAAATTAAAAAACTCCATGTGTAACACATTATGTATAGGTTTTTTTTCTTTTTGTCTTCTTATGGCTTATTTTTATTTATTTATGTTTTGCTGACAACTGTGACCTCAGTATCTATCTTTCATTTGGAATGAAAATCCTTGAATTGTTGATTTAACCATTACTCTGCACAAAATTTGACTGACTCAAATATGTTTGGAGCATTTTTTAGGTCCTGTTTTATACACAAAAAACACATCTAAGCATCAATTTTGTTTTCTAAATAAAAACATTAAAAACTAATTAATAACTCAAGTAATTTATTTTATCAATATGCAATAGAAATGTATTTTAAATTTAAGATTAATTATGATTAATTCACAGCTACTTTGGGATTAATCCGATTAAAAATATTAATCATTTGACAGCCCTAGTTTTAAACAAAAACAATTATTTTTTTGTTTTTGATTTAGCTTAAATCTGAATCTGATCTGATGAACAAAATCTAGTAGATCTCCTTTGTGGTGACCTCTGACAAAGGTTGAATCTCTGGCAAAATGTCTAAAATCTAAGTTAAGCTATGTTTGGTCTATGCCACGTGTCAAATTCAAGGCACGCGGGCCAAATGCGGCCCTCCCCTGCATTTTAAGTGGCCTGCAAGAGCTTCAAAGTTGTATTAATCTTTTAAAATATGTGCATGCTAAGTTAATGGCAGTATTGACTATAATTCACATGCATTATGGGTAATGTACCCATAATGCATGTGAATTATTTTACCCATAAATGACAGCATCCCACAACTAGGAGGAGCTGCACAGGGTTCAAAAGTAGCTGTCAACCAACGTGCAGCGGGGAGGGAGGGAGGAAAGGATCCCGCCACACGACATAACTTTTCTACAGCGGGAGGGGGAGGAGGATTTTGAGGATTTATTCTCGCTATATGTGTTTTAAAATGCTACCGGTATATTTCTTCATTTATTTTCAGAATATTTCTAATAAACGGCCCTATAAAAAAAATAAAGAAATTGTTTACCTGCCCCGGGCAGTTGGGCAATAGGATTTGTCCAACCCTGTTATACTAGTCTATTTATTTACCCTGAACTTTCAGTTTCAACCTTTCTTTTAGCTAAGGTTTGTACTAAAGTCTGGGGTTCTCCTTTGGTGCTCAGAGCTGTAGAGAAAATTAAACAAAAATGACTGGAGACATTCATCAAATCAGAAATAATTGATTTAGTGTCTCCATTCAGAGAGTTTTAGAGCTTCTCAGCACAAAGCTCCACGTAGTTTTGAAAGTACCAACTCCTTCTGAGGGCGGTTTTCAGGGGTGTAAATTTCTACTTTTATTTATTCCTTGTGTCCGAACAGACTGAGGGTGTAAAAAACCCGAGGTACAGACACAGATGTGTGTTTTACCCATGGCCAACACTGGCAGGACTTTGAGCATCAGGGAATAAAGAGAGCAGTCATCAGAGGTAACAACAACCACCACACCTAGAAAACAAACACAATTCCTGAAATTTGACACAGATAATAAAAACTTTACATTAAAACTGATTTTTCAAAAAAATTTGAAGTGGGGTTCTGTGGGACAGCTATCAGTGCAGATAAAAAAATTGAATTACCAACACTATTTTTCTCAATTTTACAGCAGTTCACACAAAACACTTTACACCACTGTCATTTTTCACATTACATGATTATTAAAACAGAATTGTGTGGTTATTTTGCGAACACAAACCATAGCAGCCCTTTTGGTGTAATCTGAAGCAGTTCACAATATTTCTGCCGAAACATCTGTGTAATGTGAAATGTGATGTAAAAGCTCAAATACTGTATTAAAGTTTGCTTAAACTGCAGGACTTAAAAAACGGTACTGAAAAAAAAAAAAGTCTACAAGAAAAGTTAGTCCCATTCTGGCTTCAACTTCCAGATTTTGAATGTAGGTCTAGACACGGTCAGCTCAGACTAGCTGTTAGCTTAACGGTCCTGCTACCCCACTTCAGAATGTCCAAACGATCCCCACTGAAAGCTCCTGATATTTTCTCACCAATAGGAGACCAGTTTGAGATGAGAGTGTCTCTGAGCTGAGCCCAGCTGCTGTAGTACTGCAGCAGTCTGATCAGGGACGAGAGCGAGCAGGAGGCTTCACACAGCTCACACAGCTCCGACACACACTGACCGTGCAGCCCGAGAACACTCACCAGCCTGCGAGGCACACACAGAGCAAAATCATTCATGACAAAAACACAGCGCTCCGGAGGCTCCGGACATGTTGGGGACGTGTTTTATCAGACCTGAGCAGGACTTTGGATCTCTGGGAGCAGGTTAGGCTGCTCCACGACTTGTAGCCACTCGCAGCAGATGAGGCACACTGAGAAATGTCTCCATCTTCAGCAGATACCGTGCTGCACACCATGACACCTGGTAAACAGAAAAAAAAATGTTAGTTTCACTGTTTGTCTTAAAATATTACAAAATTAGAAGTGTAAGATGATATCCAACTCCCACCTTTAGAATCAGTCAGGGGGCAGTTCTGTCTGTCTGCTGGACGGACAAACTTGCCATCAATAAAAAGACTGAGCGAGCGGGAATGATGATCCAACCAGGCCTGATGAAGAACAAACAAAAAGGTTCATTCTAAATACAAAAACTGTCCACAAAACACAATGCAATACAACAAATACAAAAAGCACTACTATACTGCAGGTAAAATAAGTATTGAACACATCACCATTTTTCTCAGTAAATGTATTACTAGAGGTGCTAATGACATGAAATTTTCACCAGATGTTGGTAACAACCCAAGTGATCCATACATACAAAGAAATCAAACCATAAATGTCCAGAAA
>NW_013952696.1:548712-552738 GCF_001266775.1 Austrofundulus limnaeus
TTTCTGGACATTTATGGTTTGATTTCTTTGTATGTATGGATCACTTGGGTTGTTACCAACATCTGGTGAAAATTTCATGTCATTAGCACCTCTAGTAATATATTTACTGAGACAAATGTTGACGTGTTCAATACTTATTTTACCCGCTGTATCTCTACAGATCAGTGCTTCAGATCTTATTCATACACTGATGGGACACATCAGAGGCAGTGGGTTCAGTGTTTGCAGGGACACTTCAATGACTGCATAGCGATGGAATCGAACCGTCAACTCTCTCATTGGAGGGCGACCCCTATCCAGTCAACCACAGCTGCCCCAACTGAAGAGAAAAAGACTTGCACTGCAAGACTGAAGATTTCCACATYTGATGAAGCCACTATATGCCTTTTTACACAGAAGAAATCTGRAAGAGGAACTCACTCTAGACTAAAATAATGACAAAGTTAGTACTGAATAATGTTTTTGAAATAATAGCGTCTGAATTCAGATTAGAGAGTGAATATTGCTAAASAAGTTCTACWAGCTGCAWRYTCTGAGCACAAACTCAAATAATATGCGTTCTGTTCGTTTTTGTTTATATGGTGGTTCAGTCGTMTTCTCCATCACGCCATCCAGGCAATAAACTTCSGTGAAAGTAACAAACCAGAAGAAACCKTAACACGTTAAAGAGATGGTTATCTTGATATAACAAGATAGTTTTCTCYTTTTTACAAGATAGTTTTCTTTACAARYAGATATTTTTGTRGTTATAACGACATATTTTCTCTTTATAACYAGATAGTRTTCTTYTTATAACGAGATCCAGTTTAAAAATAATTTCATTCAWGTGACAGCTCTACGCTTCCGTAGCACTGTAAAGCATGAGCATCTAAAACACAAAGCCATAGAGCGGTTATGCGAAACTCTTAAAGCGAATGTTTAGAAATCCTAAATTATTACTAATGCACTTTGTAGAAGATAGCCGATGGATGCTGGAAATTGTTGCACTGACACCCTTCAAGATCTCTTCAGAAACGTTCTTGGTTTCATCTCAAACTCGGATTCCATTGGTGAAGAAGATGCCACCTCTGTTTGTCTGGTTTGTGTCAATTATTTACAGAGACACCAGACCAAAGTACAGAGCTCAGCTGCTCGCAAAACGACCTGATTTAAGCATCTCTAACTTAGAKCAGCTACTCAAGCTGTTCAGTTTTATATTAAAAGCTGAAAACTGAACAACAGTAATGGTAGTGCATCTTCTCTATAAGACTTAAAAATTGCCCCAATTAAATTGCCAAAATCTTTGATAATTAAACTAATCATAATGCAGATTAAATTCTTTTGATGTGCCTCTTTGTAAAATGAAGCACATTTATCAGTGTCAATAGTAATTAAGAAGGAAATAAATATGTGACACACCTCAGGCTTTAGTTAATAAGAGTTTCAGATCATTTGTTCAACTTAAAATGACACAAATTAGTTGCCACATACAATAGATCTTAAAGTTATGGGTTTAACACACCACTTAGATAATCTTGAAGATATTTAGAAATCCATTTATATGAAGTAATGAAATGAAGACATTAATYTATTTTTAAACAGTTGTTAAGGCAGTTTGTAACATTGCACTTGTTTTGGCTACTTTTTCTGCTTCAGCAGTAGTTGATTACAAAACTCTGAAACCTTTTTACATAAAATTTAAATGAAAACATTTGGAACTACTTGTCTACYTCAATTAATGAACATTATTAGATTATCTGTTTTGCATTGGTCGGAATTCTACAAACTAAAGCATTTAAAAACAATGTGTAAAAATGACTTAATGAGAAGTATCGGTTTTATGAGCGGCTCCTCGAGTATTCAGAACCAAATCCAGCACAGCCAAGTGAAATCACATGTTTGTCTTGTGAGTTCTTATTAAACTAATTCATTAGTCAAACAAGAGTGAACTGAACCTGCCGAGAACACATGCACATGCTAGTTTTTTATTTTATTATTTTAACTACATATGATGCTTTTAATTAATATAAAAATCCTGAGAACTTCACCTGTGCAGAGGCGGTACTAGAAGCGGATGCAGGTCCGGACTCCATGCTTTGGAAGATTTCGTACACAGTCTTCGTGGTACTACCGGCCATAATAATGTCAACTCAGTCAGGAAGCAAATCTCGCTCCGTCCACAAAYTTTCAAGCTTAACTTCAGAGTGAAGGTTTTTATTCTAACTTTTGTGAAGTGAAGTGTGATTTCAGTTGAAATTCAGGTCTGTCACAACAACGTGCGAGCTTCGCTTCTGCAGCATCTACTGTCCTCCTACTTCCGGTCGGTGTTGTGCCGAAAAAGTACCCCGTGTGTCACTTTTCCTCATGTAGGTACACACTATGTTTTTTCTTCTTGTGTGTTTTAACGACAGTCAGTATTTTATTTTTTTATATTCTTAATTTTCTAACGTGTATCATATTTATTTACATGTTCACTAAAATTCTAAAAGAAAACGCCTGTTTTAGGAATTTCAAAATTAATTTCTTCTAATCACACCAGTGCCTATAATAGTATTCTGCTAAATTTATTTTAAATTGTTCCCGTTTTATTTATAGTTTAGCAGCTATATCAATTTTAGGAGTTGTAGTCAGATCAATAGATGATCATTTGTCTCTAAATTCATTTTCCATTCAAAACATAATGCTTGTTACTTCTTATGTGTTCTGAAGTACATATTATTATTGACTGAATGAAAGGGGGTGGGGTTTGTTCGGCACAATACAAGTTTTGGGTGCATTTTCGAGCAGTTTTTAGACGCAAAAAATGTAATATTAAGGTTGTTGGAAAACAAAACAAAAATTAAAGATAATTTGAATAAACTAACTTTAAATGTGGCATATTTTCTATTTTTTCTTACATTATAACGTTCAAATTACATAAAATGTAAATGCCTGATACAAACGAACTCTGTATCTGAAATCACAGCCCATGTTTCCGCACGGACGTATTTTGGTAACGTACCAGCAACAAACGACCTGAATTTGGAGGAAGTACAGAGAAACTGGTCCGCCTATTTTAGTTGTGTTTGGTCACTGTTACTATCGGGTGATTTATTTAGGTTACAATACATATGTAARCTTAAACAAATCGTTTCCTAAAGTACAGGATAATAATCTGTAAAATGCCTCGGAGAAAGGTAAGGGAAACGCTTGGGCTACAAGAAAGACACAACGTCATCGCTAATATTAGCAAATTTACAAATTAACATCAAACTACAAGGGATAAAACAAAGGGGGCCTGGGGACTTCAATATGTTTTTAAAGTGTTGTTTCAAAATTGAAGAAGATATTTTCAATAGCTAAAAAAAACGCACTGGTGCTGTCTATTTAGTGCTAAAAGCTAAAGCACTGACTGGCTAATGTTAATTGAGAATAATCATGTTGTCTCCGACATGCTACCTCTTCCATTTAAATGTACTGGTTTGTGTTAGTTTAGGCCGAGCAGCCACCACCTGAAAGGAAACATGGAAAGATAAAGCTGACTACAGTGACATACGTAACGGCCGCTTTAGCTAACCGATGAAACTGGCTGCCTTTTTTTGAGTGCATGCAACGAGAGTCTGCACCAAAACATCCCCTGTGATTGGTCAGATTCATTATAGGCGCTACGTTCATTGGTTCGTCTGATTTGAATCCCGCCTCCTCTTTAATTTAATTGGCTGTATGCAAATTAAATGCGCAGCCCCTTGTTGTGAAGTTGTCAAGATGTTTCTGTGCTGTCTCCACTTTTACTTTTGCTCAGGCATTTTTTATTCCATCCTTGGTTGTATTGGAGAGTTATTTTTTTTAAACAAAAGTAGTTTACTTAATGTATTTATTTACACACGTGTTTGCTACTTGTAGTATTGACAATCTACAATATCCACTATAATAAGCTATTGGACTCATATTTATTTTTGTTTCAGTTTATTCCTTTTATTAATTCTTATCTTACAAAATATTTTTGGCTTCCTAATTAATGGTATTTTCTACGACAGAATATTAGGGCCACACAACAAGATTTTTATA
>NW_013952696.1:552922-554377 GCF_001266775.1 Austrofundulus limnaeus
ATTTATAGCAATACTAAAGAACAACTTGACAAGTTGCTCAACATTCCTCATTTTAATGCAGTGGTAACTGCATGCTTTTTCATGTAAAAAGGCTACAATATTATGACTTTTTTTCTCATAATACTATGACTTTAATCTTGTAGTATTACGACTTTAATCCCGTAATATTATGACTTTATTGTCGTAATTAAAAAAATCTTGTTGTGTGGCCCTATACTCCGTCGTAATTTTCAAATTAAACTTAAAATTTTTAAAATTTAAATCTGAACCAGAGCCAGAGGGGAGACGTCATAAAGTAGGGTCTGTACCCGAGCATTATGAGAACTTTTTTGGCAAATCTAAAACAATAATAGTAAGGCACAAAGCCAAAGAGAATCTTCCAGCGTGGGATCTCTGTTGAACTCACTGGTATAAAATAGATCAATATATCATTAATTAGTTAATTACAAAAGAAACCCAAATGAAATTAAACACGTAAAATAAGCACATTGTTTGTTGTTGACTGTTATCACTTCTCAGAGGACTACGGGCAGCAGCTCAGACGGAACAGAGGACTCCGATTTTTCTGCAGATCTCGAACACACTGAAGCTGCCGAGAACCTGCGCAGGCGTAGTAGCGTGCGCCTGACTCGATCGTCCCTGCGTCTCAGCCAGAGCTCACAAGGTACTAAAAAAACCCACTGTTATCACCTTCCTTTCTCACTTCTTATCTGCAGCAGTGTGTACATAGTGCGTTTTTAAAAACTAACATTAATATCTGTGAGAAAAATGAGTTCAAACAGGAAGCCCAACTTGGATCTTGCAAAACATTTAATTTACCATAATATTCCCATTCAACACCAGTTTAGTTAAGAGCCACCACCWAGCAAGAGTCATCATGGAGGTCGAGGAACTGCACACACACGTCTGAGACATAGTTGTAGAGAAGTACATATCAGGTTTAAGTAATGAATTTATTCTAAACCCTGAATATCTCACAAAGCAACATTAAAATTATTATTACAAAATCATAAGATTATGCCATCACAGCAAACCTTCCAAAGGAGGGTCTTCACCAAAACGCACAAACTGGGCAAGAAAGGCATTAAATAAACATTTACTTCAACTGTAAATCAAAGACTGTAAAAATACTTTAGACTAATATATTTGACCCATCATATCAAACTGAGGATTAAGTCAAATTTGGTCAAAATGACCTAACAACATTTTCACATTCCTGCTTTAAAAGCTACATTTTGATTCCTGGATCATTCTGATATCATCAGCTTATCCACAGATTTGACTTGATTTGTCTTGTTTGTTACAATAATACATTACTGTTTGGTCTGAATCCTAATTTTATGTAAATTTATTCAGTCATTTTTGATGTTAATATAAAGAGGAAACCTCAAATAGTTGTATATTAAGATTTCACAGTTGGAAAGAAACAAAAACCTTGCTAGCTCACAGTGAAAA
>NW_013952696.1:556541-573660 GCF_001266775.1 Austrofundulus limnaeus
ATAGTTCATTCAATTGATACATTGATTAGGCATTAATTCATTATATTTTGCCGAAATGCAATTTTTGCATACATTTAAATCAAAAGCCTATATCTGCCTATTTTTCCACATTCCACTTTTGGACTAAATCCTCGTTTTGATGTGATGGGTCACAAATACAGTAAAGGTTTATCCAATAATGTCTAATGTTACAAGTAACCGGGGAACCGTTTAAGGAGTTGGAGCAGTTTGATAGTGAAGAATAGACAAAAATTCCAGTGGTTAGATGGGTCAAACTCATGGAGGCGTACCTGAAGGGACTTGATTTTTTTAACGTCTGCAGAAAGTGTTTCTACAAAGTACTGACTTGATTAAAAACTCTCACTTAAAACTTTTTTACTCTAAAATATTTTTTGCACATTATTTTTAATTACTTAAATTAAATTAAAAGTCCATAATGGAGAGAGAACCAAGAGGATGAACATTTCTAACCCACTGGAACTGCAACAGTAGATGAGAGGCTCCAGGAACCAACGTTTTCTTCTGCCCTGTAGAAAACTGCAGTTCTCRTGCTACCGGGGGTCCCGATGAAGGACACGATTCAGCGGCAGAGTCCACAGCAGCCGTGGCCGCGTCCGTTTTCTCCTCCGGGCGCAGGGTCACTCGCAGCCAACAGGGGGTGGCAAACACCACAGCAAAAAAATATCCACTGCGGCAGAGCAGGTCATCGGGCTCTGATACTGAAGCCAACGGTGAGGCTGCTAGTGCTTTTAAACTCTGTTTATAATTGACCAAAACTCTTTTCTAATTCTGTACCACAGGTAAAAAAGTTCTGTGTTTTCACTATCTTCCTGAAGATCTGGGATAACATGAAAAACAAACTGAGAGAACGGGGAGAGGCAACAGCCTAACAGAGAGTTTCATGTTAAAGCTGGGGAAAAAAAGTAGAAAAGAAAACAACACAAAGGTGAAGTTGTGAAGCAAAGCAGGATCTTTGTGTTTCTGTCTTACATTTAGGTGAAGCTGAGGTTGGATCACAGGAACACAACGTGTCCCAGATTATAAAGCAGACTATTACATGTCGGCTGAGAACTTAGACTTGTGTTAWATCAGTGGAAGTGAAGTTCTTCGATGAAAGCTGGAATTGTTATTCAACTTTACACACTACAGGAGGTGATGGAACATTCGTACAGATTGGATTTGAAAAGAAAYTACATCTTTCAAATCTGCTGTTCTTCACCTTTTTCTTACAGGGTTCTAAAATTAGGTAAAGATGACCTAAGGGAAAAAAAACAACAACAAGACATGACATCACATTGTGTTGAGATTAATTTAACAACAGATCATCATTTTTGCACGGCTCGTTTAAAAGGTACATTATATTCCAGCATTTCTTTAAGTGTGGTTCTACAGAKAAGGTTATGAACAATTCTTTTATTATCTGAAGTAAATAGCTCTTTGAGTGCCCTCAGTTTGGAGAAACAGTGATTTATGTGAACTGCATTATTTAAACCTTTACCACTGTCATTTTCACATTAGTTCCAAATTCCTGTGTGTGCACCATAATGGTGGAAGTAAATACGATTCATAAAAATAACCATAATGTTTTGTATAAATATATTCTTAATCTGAAATAAATGGCAGTTCAAAGGTTTATAAAACAGTAAATGGAGATTTTTTTAGATTACAAACAAAATATCTTATTTTTCACAGAGGAGATTTGTCTTGGACGTTAGTGTTGTGGTGTTGTCACAGTACACACAGAGAGCTACTCATTCAGAAATTATGTTGCTGCTACTTAACAACGTAACATATAATCTGTGATGTGTTTAAAATCAACTGGTACAGAGAGTTCAGTGAAAAAGTACAAATACTACCAGGACACACCAGGTACACTCAGTAAAATAAACTAACATCTGGAGAATAAAAAAAGTTTAACATAACATACAATATGATACAAAATTTGTTGAAAATTAGACACTATTGAATTCATTTTATTCAGCTGACCTCACTGGTTTAATTTGTATCACAAAATATTATTCAAATTGTATATACAGTGGTTTGCAAAAGTATTCATACCCCTTGAACTTTTCCATATTTTGTCACATTACAACCACAAACATAAATATATTTCACTGGAATTTAATGTGAAAGACCAACACAAAGTGGTATACAATTGTGAAGTGGAAGCAAAATTTTACATGAATCAAAACATTTTTTACAAATAAAAAACTGAAAAGTGCGATGTGCAAAATTATTCAGCCCCCCTGAGTCAATACTTTGTGGAGCCACCTTTTGCTGCAATTACAGCTGCAAGTCTTTTAGGGTATGTCTCCACCAGCTTTGCACATCTAGTGACTGCAATTCTTGCCCATTCCTCCTTGCAAAACAGCTCAAGCATAGTCAGATTGGATGGAGAGCGTTTGTGAACAGCAGTTTTGAGATCTTGCCACAAATTCTCAATTGGGTTTAGGTCTGGACTTTGACTGGGCCATTCTAACACATGAATATTCTTTTTTTTAAACCACTCCATTGTAGCTTTGGCTTTATGTTTAGGGTCGTTGTCCTGCTGGAAGGTGAACCTCCGCCCCAGTCTCAAATCTTTTGCTGACTCCAACAGGTTTTCTTCCAAGATTGCCCTGTATTTGGCTCCATCCATCTTCCCATCAACTTTGACCAACTTCCCGGTCCCTGCTGAAGAGAAGCACCCCCAGAGCATGATGCTGCCACCACCATATTTGACAGTGGGGATGGTGTTTTCAGAGTGATGTGCAGTGTTCTTTCTCCGCCACACATAGCATTTTGCATTGTGGCCAAAAAGTTCAATTTTGGTCTCGTCTGACCAAAGCACCTTCTTCCACATGTTTGCTGTGTCCTCAACATGGCTTCTGGCAAACTGCAAACGGGACTTCTTATGGTTTTCTTTTAACAATGGCTTTCTCCTTGCCACTCTTCCATAAAGACCACATTTGTGTAGTGCACGACTAATTGTTGTCCTGTGGACAGTTTCCCCCGCCTGAGCTGTGGCTCTTTGCATTTCATCCAGAGTCACCATGGGCCTCTTGGCTGCCTCTCTGATCAGTGATCTCCTTGTTCGGCCTGTAAGTTTAGGTGGACGGCCTTGTCTTGGCAGGTTTACTGTGGTGCCATACTCTTTCCATTTCCGGATGATGGATTGAACAGTGCTCCGTGAGATGTTCAAAGCTTGGGAAATCTTTTTATAACCTAAGCCTGCTTTAAACTTCTCCAAAACCATATTCCTAACCTGTCTGGTGTGTTCTTTGGACTTCATGATGCTGTTTGCTCCCCAATATTCTCTTAACCAACATCTGAGGCCGTCACGGAGCAGCTGTATTTGTACTGAGATTAGATTACACACAGGTGYACCCTTTTGAGTCATTAGCAGTCATCAGGCAACTTCTGAATGCAATTGGTTGCACTCAGGGAAAAGGGGGCTGAATAATTTTGCACATCGCACTTTTCAGTTTTTTATTTGTAAAAAATGTTTTGATTCATGTAAAATTTTGCTTCCACTTCACAATTGTATACCACTTTGTGTTGGTCTTTCACATTAAATTCCAGTGAAATATATTTATGTTTGTGGTTGTAATGTGACAAAATATGGAAAAGTTCAAGGGGTATGAATACTTTTGCAAACCACTGTACAGTGCCTTCAAAAAGTATTCACCCAGTATTCGTTTTTGGTAATGTTGTCTTATTGTTTGGTTCACAATATCCAATATTCAAAGTTGTAGGCATTTTCTGTAAATGAAATGACTCCAACCCTCAAATAATCAATTTTAATTTTAGGTTTTGAGGTGGCAAACACGAAAATTGCCAAAAGGGTGAATACTTTTGCAAGGCACTGTGGCATTTTCACAACCTTGTCAGTTCTTTACAACCCATAAAATGTTTGGAAACTCTGTTGCGTAATAATTTGTAACCGTATCATTGGGAGGTTTTTCCAGTAACATTTGAGTTATACTTTTAACGGCTGATGACTTGAAAATAATGCTGACTGTCATTTACATCAACTATTTAAGACCATCAGAGAAAAACATAATTTGCCCAATAATTTGGAATACAGTGTACAGTATATTTGCTAGCCCTGAATCACCAACCTGATGTTCATAATCTAGATCAGGGGTTCTCAGACTTTTTGGGTCTGGGGACCCCTTACAAGGGTGAAAATTTTCCAGGGACCCCCTCATAAACCCCATGCTGTTAATGGAAAATACAGTAGTTTACTGTTGATTTTAACTCCTAAATACCATGGTAATATTATTTTTTGTTTGGTTTAGTATGTTTGTTTTATTAGTGCATTGTTTCACGAATGCATTTTTTAAAATAAAAACCCAAATTAACAATTTATTGAAATTTTTCAAGGACCCCTGAGACACGGCTCATGGACCCCTGGGGGTCCTGGGCCCCCAGTTTGAGAAACTCTGATCTAGATATAAGGAATGAAGAAAATCATTCAGTGTTTTTTTTTAATTTATTTAATTTGTCCCCATAGAGAGAGTTGAGGGGGCAAAAATCTGTCCTGCTTTTCCTTTGAGCAGGAATTCAATTCTATTTTTCAAAGAGGGAGCCAAACTTTTCATCAATGCAGGGCCTAATGCTTTCTTCAAAGACGCTATGACATCATCATTATAACATACGGGGCCACACGTTACATCATTACTGGCTTGGGAGTGTGCCAAAGCAGTCACCCAACTGGGGAGAGATAACAGTTACTGTTAAATGGGTACCAGGACATACTGGCATTTATGGTAATGAGAGAACTGGTAGTCGGGCTCACTTCAGAGGACCAGAGCCTCCTGTAGGTACCTCAACAACAGTCTGTAGGACTGCCATACAGGCCTGGATCAGACGTTAACACTCAGTCCTCTGYAGGGAGCTGATGGACTGTAGACAGGCACGGGAACGGATTAACGGACCAAATCTAAGGTTTGGGAAAGCTCTCATCTCCCTGACAAGGAAAACCCTAAGCACACTGGTTGGAGTCCTAACTGGGCACAATCTGCTCAACTACCACAAAATGYTGATGACAGTGTGTGATGCCTATGGCATTGAGACTTCTTTGCACTACTTAGGCCACTGCCTAAGTAGTGGTCAAAGGAAAATAATTCTTGGAAACCCTTCATGGATCCTGAGAAGCTCAGAACACTGAGTGTTTCTAACCTGGTGTCCACCCAAGGGGTGCAACGGTTTGATTAAAACTCAGCGTGTTTTTGGGGAGAGCAATCGGCCCACTTGTGAGGCCCCCATTCATATGGGTTCTTTATCCATTCCCACTCACCATAACCATACAGAGGTGAACTTGTCCTGTTACAAGAGAGTTAGTATCACAATATTATTATAAAAAATGGGTGACATAATGATTTGCTACCAAGTTCTACATTTATCGGTGAATACAATGTGAACATGATGGGTGAGCTCTCYCATCCTTATGGTACCTGAGAACTACTGTATATAAACCTTTACATGTTGGGACATACTTTTTAAGGAAAATGGAAAAATGTCATTAGTTGTGTAAAGATGGCCTTTTTGATCTTAGCCACACTCATAAAGACTTTTAGCTCATCAGCAGGTCTGAATTAAACTATTTTTCCAAATTAAAGTTTTATTGAGCTGTATACCCTGTGCTTCTATAACTGCTTTAGTGTTTTGGTAAATAAATAATGACTTGGATTCATTTTGGATGCACTGTTGAGATCACCCCATTTTGGGACCTTGTTAGAACCAAATAGTCTTCTTTTCTTTTCCTTCCATCTTGTAACTGAAATATAGTGTTTCTAATACTTGACTGTGGCTTTATTTGTGAAAGATCTTTGTGTTTCCATAAAAGAATGGCTGTAAATCCATGTTGGATGTTTGGTCATTTAGCTCTCAACATAACCTTGCTCAATATCACTTCTTTGCCTTACTGAGTTGACAGCCAGCTTCCTGGGTTGGTAGAGTGGCAAATCTATAATTATTAGGGGATGTTGCATCATATTTCTGTGCCGGCTGGTGTTCCTGCTCACGCCACACCCTGTCCTGGGCTGAGATGCTGCATAGCTCAGTGTGACTGATGGAGGCAGCCAAGGAAATGGTTGAAATATGTCCGTTCATTCACCTGCCAGGTTCTCACATCTCCCTGGCCTTCTTCTGCCGTAACATGATTTTTCATTATTGGATTTATCTGCCGGCTGCAGCTGCTGAGGGTGGGGTTAATTTTATCTGTGGAAGTTATATGTGTGGTCTGCAGAGATTTGTTTTTAAATAACCCTGAGGGGAGCACAGGACCTGAGAGATGGTTTAATCTCACAAGAGGCAGGTGAATATGTGTGGAAAACGGTCACTTTGACTCTTTGTCTCAAAAATGACTTGGCAGACATAAAGCGAGGGGCAGACCGAGACGAGACCCCACCTCGCACCCCAACGGGCAACGCGCTGTCCTCAGAGTCAGACATAGAGGCTTCCAGCCCGAGCAACGACCACGTATCTTCAAGCAACGACGTTGTAGTTTCACAAGAGGAGGACGAGAGGTTGGCCAAAGAGCTGTCACTCAAAGAGGCAGCCGCCCACGACCTCTCCCACCGACCCAAACGACGGCGCTTTCATGAAAGTTACAACTTCAACATGAAGTGTCCAACACCAGGATGTAACTCACTGGGTGAGGGCACACACACCACCCTGACACTTTTTTAGTTTTATTTTTATTTTTAACCAAATCACGTTATGCTTCTTAGACCAGCTGTTTTCTTATTGTCTTCCCTTTCTGTCCTCCTCCCCTCAGGTCATCTAACAGGGAGACATGAGAGACATTTCTCCATATCAGGGTGTCCTCTGTACCATAACCTCTCCGCTGATGAATGCAAGGTATACACACACCCACTCAAACACTTTCAGATAACTCAGTGAGGGTTCCAGTTTTGGAGGGGAGTGTGAAACTAGGAGACTGCAGGCTGTTTTCAAACAGCCAGGACAGTTTTACATGTTGTCTGTTCTCTGTGCCAAAACATGCCACCAAACCGCTCTTTTTGCTTTTTCATTATTGTTCCGCTGTGATTTTCTATTCACTGCTTTTACTGCAACTTTTGAAAATAAAAGAAAACATTGATATGAATCAAAACATTGGGCTCAACTGGGGATAATGTGCTTTGACTTTTTGTAGCACAACTTTTTATGGTTTAGACAAAATGTGAAAAGATAAAAAAAAAAAGAAAAACCTTGCAAAGCCTTCTACACACTAGATTTTGGCGAAACAAATGAGGAAACTCAGCTTTGTTTGGAGCTCATTTTACATCAGAAACATCATTCACAGTTTAAATGGGTCACAGGAAGTTGGGCTTTATGTGACTGAACTGGCATTTTGGTATTACCACAACTTCAACTTAGTTTAAGTTGTCTAAATGTTGCTAAATTTTTGCTGACAAAGATATCTTAGGTTCACAAACCTTACACTTCTTTCACAGTTTACATATCAAAACTAGGGGTGCAACGACACAGAAAACTCACAATTCGATTTGATACTTTAGTCTCACGATTCAATATTTTTTCAATACAAAAAAGAGAAATGTCCATGCCCTTCCTGACTTGTAGTTTATTGAAATTAATTATGAACATGAGTTTATCCTCAAAAGTACAGCTTTTAAATTAAATGTTGAAACAGCAAGTTTCTCAGTGGATCTGTGCTCCACAATTAAGCCTAGGTGGAGTAGTCGAACACAGATCCTCTGAGCCTTCAACACAGAGCATCTTCAGAAGACAACTTGATAAAATAAATTTTAAAAATCTATATTGTTTGATACACGTGTGTATTGAACGGTTCGATATAGATGCATGTATTGTTGCACCCCTAATCAAAACAAAAGCATTGTCTTCTTTTCTCAAGTCTGTCTATCTCTTCTATAGGACTTTTGTTTTTGTTTTTCACAGACACCCTCAGAATACACAAATTCAAACTCATTCACTTTCATTGTAGCTCAAAAATTTCTCTTCAAAACTGGAAGTAAGGAGCTTTATTTTTTTTTTACTAGAGATGTATCAGTACATATAAATACTGTTGACAATTTAGCAAAGATGTTTGGGGAAAGAACAGCGAATGAGAAAATTAATATGTCAATAACTCGTGACCAATTCATGCTTTATTTGACTGCACTTTATTAAGTGGTATGTAATAAAAGACACAGAGGAAATACTATCTAAACACTGCATCAGATAAAGCATAGTTACTTCAGAGTAARATTTAATTATCTTCCTGTTGGCCCGGGGGCCTTTCTGGGCAGAGTTCGCATGTTCTCTCTGTGCATGCGTGGGTTTTCTCCAGGCACTCCAGCTTCCTCCCACAAACCAAAAACATGACTGTTAGGTTAATTTGTAACTCTAAATTGTCCCTAGGTGTGAGTGAGAGAGTGAATGGTCGTCGGTCTTATTTGTATCTCTGTGTGGCCCTGTGATGGACTTGCGACCTGTCCAGGGTGTACCCCGCCCCTCGCACTGTGACTGCTGGATATGGGCACCAGTGACCCCCATGACCCTAAAAAAGGAATAAATGGGTATAGATAATGGATGGATTATTGTTGTTGTTGTTGTATTTTTTGTTGTTATAGTACTGGGCGGTATACCGTTTTGTACCGAATACTGGTTTTTATTTTTGTTATGATATGAATTTTCTGAATACTGGACATTCCGTTTTAAATAGCCTGAACATGTGCGGAACGTTTCGTTGCGGCCGCCAATGAGCTGTTTCCCGGGGGACAGTTTTCCTCGCAGCACCGCTATGTGCGTTAGCATGCTAATGTTATTGTTGAGCAGCTTCAGAGGCAGGTGGCGATTTCGCTGCTTATATTGACTAACGTTAAAAAACATCCCGTTTTCGCCGTCGCTGAATGTAGTAAACACCTCTTCAGTGACGTGCACAGTTAGATTTAATGCGCGATGTTAATATGGAGACGTTATGCTGATGGAGACTTAACGTGGTTCTATTGTGAACAGCCCAGGGAAAGTAGTTTGTAATGGAATTGGAAATGACTGATGTGCAAGGTGAGTCGTGCTGATAATTTTTATTAAATAACATAAAACAATAGACCCGATCATAAACTTTTCTTAACCCTCCTCCTTCACGATCGGACCAAAATGCGTGACTACTGTCTACGACCAGGAGGAGAAAAGACACAGAGGGAAACAGCAACACAGACAGAGGTACAGTAAAAAAAGGTTAATAAGCAGTGTTTTTACATTTTATTATCAGCTCACCTGTGATGAAAAGAAAAATACCGTCAAACCGGTGTAAATGTCGAAAATACTGTGATATAAAACTTTGGCCATACCGCCCAGCTCTATGTTGTTGTTGTTTTTGTTGTTGTTATTAATACTTTTGTTTTTGGCCATTTTTTATTTGTTATATCTTCTCCGTCCACCGTTCACGGCCTCCTTGCTTTTTAATTCCTACAAAAATTTACCGGTTTTGTTTTCTGACAGCTGTCAGTGACCTTAGAATAAAACAGGCAGAATTACATCCGTGTACATTTTGTTATATTTCCTGTAATATTAGAAGAATCTGTCTCCCGTATGACAGCACAATAAACTAAAGTGAAAGCATCCAGACTAGAAAATGTAAATAGTCAAGCTGCTGAAACACGGGGGAGGCTGCTGTGATGTTTGTGCTGCAGGGCAGTTTCTGAGTTGTTGCTTACAGACAGCGTTGATGTTTCAACAGGGCAAAGTTACGACGCGCGACAAACAAGCAGAGGAGCGAGCGCTGTCGCATCGGCAGGATGAAAACAGGCATGCCACAAGAAACCAGGTAACAAAGACACTCCCTCATACACACACACACACACACATGTGTGTTCTTGACCCCGTGGGGACCTTCCATTGACTTCCATTCATGTTTTTTAGACTTTATAGCCTAACGCTGACCATATACTCTAAAATTAACCTCACAGGTACCTTACCTGACCCTAAAACTAACCTAAACCTTGGTCCTAAACCAAACCCCACACCTGTAATTTGCATTTGGACCCGTGGGGACCTGGCAGTGGTCCCCACAATTCACTTCGGTCCCCACGAGGCAGCTTTTTTTTAGGAAAATTGTCCACACGTTGTAGGAAAAACCCGTACACACTGCTGTTTGTCAGTGTAGCAGGGTCAGAGTGAAAGTGATGAAGAACTATCGTGTAAGTTTGGTCAAAAAAGCAGTGAATCTGATGTACCTGTTGAGCTCAGCTGACAGAGGAAGTTCTCATGAGTCAACAGAGAAAATGTGATATTTCTTTTAAAAAGTACCTTAAAACCAGAACCAGAAGATATTTTTTTGTGAAGTGACKCTATGAGAATCTCAGTGATGTACACCAGTACAAGAGATTTCTATCACAATCTGGTTGTCTGAAAAAAAAACATAAGACATAGGACATAAAAAAGTGCCACAAAATGAATGTCTAAAGTACAAAAGTCATAACCTACAGTAATAATAAATATTATCAGCCGTTATTTTATCTTTCATTAGTCACTATGTACTTCAGATGCTACAAATATTTAATCATTCTTCATTTCTTGCATAGTAAACTGTATTTTATGTATGTTATATAATGAAAATTATGATAGTTGCCGATGCCATCACCATATACAGTATATGTATTAGCTCAGCACTACACATTCTCTCATCACTGACAGAAAGGGGAGCGCAAAAATGACTCAGCCTGCAACTGAAAATATGGATGAAGGACCTCAGTTTAGCTTGTTTGTTGCACTAGCGATGAGCTAATACATATAAGGCAATATAGCGTCGGTGCTACCGCAAAGGCTAACAGAGGCTAAGCTGAGGTTCTTCTTCCATGAAGCAGCTCTGTTGTCCTCCATCCATATTTTCAGTTACAGACTGAGTCATTTCTACCTTCTCCTCTCTGTCAACGCTCTCTGGTTTCATTTAAAAGAGTCAATCATCAGATATTGTCCAAGATTAACCTTCAGGGTGGATATAGCTCGCTCACACCGAGGACCTATCCATGTCATCATTTACCCAGAATGCTTTGCATGTAAATAAAATGGCCCCGTCCGTGTTAAAATATATTTTAAAAAATTATAAAAACTAAACGTCCTACAGTATTTTTGCAGTCTTTATTTTACAGTTAAAATAAATGTTTATGAAATAAAATCTAATGTTACAACTAATCGAGGATCCCTTTAAAGAGCCTTAAACACATCTGCTGCTGGTCGGTTTATTCATTTCGTTTGACTCTCATTTTTGTGTTATTAAGTGTTAGCAAGGATTTCTGAAAATGTTTTGTGATTTTATCTATCCTGCTGCCCTTGGGTCAAAATAACTCAGTGTTTAGAGTAGCGCTTCGTGTCTTTTAAACCCAAGGGCAGCAGGAGGTTTAAAACGTGGCCTGTTTATGAGAGGACATATTTTATTTTGTAGGAATAGTTGATCTCAGAACGTGAAATAAGACAGTTCTTTTGCTTTGTTGTAATTTATTGAAATGATTCACAATGTGTTGAA
Source organism: Austrofundulus limnaeus (assembly GCF_001266775.1). NCBI lineage: Eukaryota > Metazoa > Chordata > Actinopteri > Cyprinodontiformes > Rivulidae > Austrofundulus > Austrofundulus limnaeus. The sequence continues at coordinate 568,015 of NW_013952696.1, forward strand.
TCAGATCGTATTTTATTGTAATTTGAGGCTGAACTGCATCACTATGGTATACTATGTGATAAATAGGGCTGAATAATATTGCATTGTATCAATTTCTGCTGCTTGTGTTATCTTTAGTAAATCATATTCTGGGCATTGTATCAAGACGTAGATTATATCAGTCACAGACCAGAGATTCACAACACTATTCTGTACACTTCTTAATATTTTATGTCCTGAAACAGAAAACACAGGAACTGAAAGAGGGTGGCCTTTTTTTCCCTTGACTGTAATATATTATTAATTATTTAAAACCTTTGGACAGAGCCTCACTTCAAAATGCCTGAACAACCCATTTGGTGTTAAAATTGTTGGAAAACGTAGTTAAATAAGGCTTTTTATCACCAGACATTTAAACAAGAGACATTTGCACTTTATAAAAGATGAGGTGCTTCAAACATTTCGATCACACAGGCATCAGTGTTTATGTGTTTGTATCTGGGTGGTCCCTCAGGCCCCTACAGATCGTCAGCAGCGCTACAAGGAGAAGGTCACCGAGCTCAGGAGGAAGAGGAACTCTGGCCTCAATAAGGAGCAGAAGGAAAAGTGTATGGTGAGATCATATGAACTGATATCTCTCTCTCTCTCTCTCTCACTCTCTCTCACTTTCTCACTCTCTCTGCCTCAAATTACATTTTAAACACCTCAATATTTAATTCCTGATTTTTCCCAGGAACACCGTGAAAGCCACGGGACGAGCCGGGAGCCTCTGCTGGAGAACATCACCAGTGACTACGACCTCGAGCTGTTCAGGAAAGCGCAGGCACGTGCCTCGGATGACCTTGTAAGAGAGAAAACTCATCCTCACCTCCCTCTTTTCCGCTTTTTCTTTTTCTTTTCTTTGTGCCCCCTCTCCCTCCCTCCCTCCCTCCTTTTTCTAGCTTACCACTCTTTTTCTCTCTTTCAGTCTGCAAACCCTCCTCCACAGCCACAGGAGAAGTCTGAGCTAGTTTTGGTAGTTTGGACAATCACTTCATGTCACTCTGTTTGCTTTAACCCTTCAGTTCTGAGGGAATTCATGTACAGTAGATGTACCTTCAGCTTTGTGTTATGTTTCCAAGAGATTAATCTTACCTTTTGTATTTTCCACTAACATAAAATCTTTGTAGATGTGCCACTTTCTGACAGAAAAATCATTTTATTCTTCCATTCAAAGTTGTTTCTTATTAGTGCTTCATTTTTCCTTTTTCTTGTCAACATTTCTGGTTTCTGCTTGGTTCAAGCATGCTGTTTAGCTCACACAAACTTCTTCTGTTAATAATTGATGTCCCCTCTTCTTTCTCCTGTCACCCATCCACCTGCTTGCTTGTCCTCTCTTCTCGCCCTGTCCTTGCCTCGTCTTCCTGTCTCTCCTCTTCCGGCTCTGCAGGAGAAGCTTCGCCTCGCCGGCCAGGTGTCGGAGGGCGGCAACATGATAAAAACCATTGTGTTTGGGCGTTTCGAGCTGGACACCTGGTACCACTCTCCATACCCGGAGGAGTACGCCCGCCTGGGGAGGCTCTACATGTGCGAATTCTGCCTGAAGTACATAAAAAGTCAGACCATTCTGCGCAGGCACATGGTACGGTGCTTTTTGGGGTCATTGTGTACATTAAACTAATAGTTCTGTGGGATGTTCAAGGTTTGAAATTTTTAATCTGACCTCCTGCAGTTTCCTGGTAGCCCTTATTCATTGGGGTGATATCTCACTGGCTTGTGACTGTTAGTAGGGTTGGGCAATAGTGGCAAAAAAATTAATTACGATTAATTGTGGTATTTAGCCAATAACGATTAATTTGTCCATTAATCCGCTGGAGTCCCTGGACACCCTTATGTCCTAGTCACATGACCAATTTAGTGGGAAAGATTTGCTCTTTGTAAAAATCTGTTCCAAATAGCCTATATGCCACGGACATCCGGTCCAGCACTTGGGGCCACTCCAATCACTTCTGGTTCACGGTCAACACAGTGTTAGCGAAAGATTTTTTTCACCCAACAATGACTCTTAATGATCTCCACAGTACAGAATTAGCATATTACATGTACCAACATTAACACAGGAGATGTACAGGTCCAGCCAAGTGGAAAAAAAATCACTCCAAAAGTGGATTAAAGCCATAAAAACAAAGGAAAGACGTTCGTGTTTATGGTTCCAGAATTTAGCCTTTTTTTCTATTCTATGGCTTCTTGTTTTGTGAATTTTTCACGTAGAGCTGTGACACTTATATTGTTGGAAAGAGCAGAGTCTGGACTTTAAATTGATGGGCTACTTGTATGGTTTGGATCGTTTTCCCCGACGTTAGTGAACTGAAAACGTAATGATTATCAGACGGAGGTTCTTCGGCTCGTCACTTGTGTTTTGTTTACGCTGTAATATACACTCTAACAAGTTTTTACTTTTGCATAAAACTCATGACAAAGTTGCCTAAAATCATTTCWTACTCTGTATAACACAAATGCGCACGRACACACACCTACCTTTGTACCGGCTGCTGTGTTAGCTTCCTGCTAGCTGTCGTGTGAAGGTGGTCTTTCCTCTCCCGGCCTTGGCAGTAAAAGAGAATAAATGTACATTTCCTTTTTGTAACCTCTGTCTTCTCATTTCTGATGCTGGCTCTTGAATATCCTCAGGTTAGAAATGCCGATTACAAATGCAAACGTGAGCTTATAGCTAAGTTTTCCGTGTATAGCTATGATCCATAGCTGTCACCTTTCCTCCTCATCAAGAGGAAAATGGAGAAAAACTAACTACTCTATCGTACCTACTTGTTAGTTGACACAACGGCACACAACAGAACTCACGTTTTATACCAGTAGATCACAGATGCTTTAACTTTTGTGACTTTTTCACGGAGTACTATTAGGAGCTTACACTAAAAACAAAGGCAGTAACCGGGAAGTGGAAGGGAGGAGCGTGGCAAGTATTTTACCAGAAATACGTCATTAATGACCATGGCATTTAGGCTATTGTGTCAAAATTACAGACTTTATGCTATACATCAGTTTTTTAATTGTGTTGATGGATAAATAAATTACAGAACCTTTTTTTTAATGTTCGTTGTATTTGAAGCAGAGAGGAGCAGCGAGCGGACTCTGCCTGGTGGCATTAATCGTATTAATCGTCAAGTGCCAGAAAATAATCGATTAATGTTTTCCTGACGGTTAATTGCACATGATACAATTATGCCCAACCCCAACTGTTAGAGACTGCTTGGCAACTCAGAATTGTGAGATATTTATCTGCGTTTTGAGTGACAAGTTTATGAAAATTAAACCCTTTTTTTTGTGTGCACAGCTTCAAAACTGTACATTATTTGCTTGCTCGCCTCTTCTCATCCTACCCCATATTTATGATTTAATCTGTTGAAGTAAACTACCAGTCAGAAGTTTGGATGCACTTTTTCATTCAGTGTTTTTATGTCAGTCTGTTTTCCCTATATTGTGGGTCGGTACTATGTTCGTTCCAACTATAACAGGACTCAGTCAGCCTCATGAGGTTCTGTAATCACCTGGAATGGTTTTCCGACAGTCTCGAAGGAGTTCCAAAAACGCCAAGAGTCTGTGGTCAGAGCAAGGTGTGCCTGTTTTGAGTGGTCTAGAATCTGGAACGTATTTTGGTTTGTTTGGTGCTTTTGGGTTTGCTAAATGCTCCTTACTGTATGGGTTCCTTCACAGTCTGGTTGACTTCGGTGCTGATTAGCAATGTAGGAAAAAAAGGAAAAGAATAGGGACATTTTAATGGGAGGATGTGTTCAAACGTTTGACTGGTAGTGTACGTATTAGTAAAGAACGTAGGAAGATTTGGACCAGTGTTTGAATAATTATTATGTAGCATGAACGTGGTCAGAGCTGTAGACTCTGATGTGATGTGTATACTTCAGTCCTGTTCTTCATTTATGATTATTTTGATCTGTCACTTGCAGTCTCACACTTTATATTATTCCAGTTTTGATTCACTGAAGTACTCTTATACATCTGATCATAATGAATCAAATAGTTTTCACTTTGGAATTACAGCTACATGAAACCAGTGAGACATTGTACTAACTTGTTGCTCAAAGTTTTTCCTCTGATCTTTTTTGTTTTTGTCCATTTTTGTAGGCTAAGTGTGTGTGGAAGCACCCCCCAGGCGATGAGATCTACAGGAAGGGAAACATTTCAGTCTTTGAGGTGGATGGAAAGAAGAACAAAGTGAGCATCTTTTCCCACCTTCTCTCTAAGACCGACCTTCACACAGATGCAGAAAAATAGGTTGCTACAATATTTTTCGTGTTCTTCATTTTTTTTTTAGATTTATTGCCAGAATCTGTGTCTGCTTGCAAAACTCTTCCTGGACCACAAGACGTTATATTACGATGTCGAGCCGTTTCTCTTCTATGTTATGACTGAAGCTGACAACACAGGATGCCACCTGGTCGGTTATTTCTCCAAGGTAACACTGAGGGCATCGCGCAGAGTCCTCTCATTTTATCGTTGCCCACCACTGAAAGGCAGGCAATAATGTTTTCGCCTGTCTGTGTGTGTTCTTATGTCAACATCTTTTCAGAATATCTCGGTATGAATTTTAGGAAAATTTAAAAAGTAATCATTTGTTGTTTAGCTACAAATGATTACATTTTGAAGCCAGAAACATTCAAGATGGCTGCTACAACTGAATGACCAAACTTCAAAACTGTGTATAATTTAGGTAATTTTAGATATTCTAAAATTTGGTGGGGTTGTATCTAAAATTGATTCTCAACAAATAATTAATTTTACCTTGTAGCGACTCACCAAGAAGATGTTTCCTAATGGTGCTTTTGTAGTTGGGGTGAGAAACAACTCTGTGACTTTCTGCCGATATAGTTTTTTTTTTTTTTTTTTACGGATTATCAAATGTCCTGGGCGAGCTCAGTTTTAGTCTGTCGTCTGTCATAGGACAGGCATTTTTCTCTAGTTTGAGTCATTAAACCAGTAACAATGAAAGAAAATAAAAAATTCCCAGCTCTTTTTCTTTCTATGGGTTTTTAGCTGCAGGATTTAGGAGGAATGAAGCAAATTTTAAATAAACCGAGTTTAGTTCCATCAGATGTTACAGAGTTTTCTTGTGTTTAATTTGTTTTTTGTCTATTCTATTTTGTTCTTGCTGTTTTTTGTGTCTGATTTGTTTGTTGGTGATTTTCTTTTTTTTTTTTTTTGTTTAAATCGGTTTGTAAAGCATACTGATCAACCTAATTTTAAATGCACTATATAAATAAAATTACCATTGGCAACTGTGTGTATACAGTTGTTTCTTCGCAAAAATGTTGTAAATCATAAAGCAGCAGCCGAGATTAGCATTTGCTAAGATGATTTTCAGCTTTTTAACAGTTTGTTGTAACACTTGTGATATATTAATTAGCCCTGCATTAGTAAAGGATGAACTAAGCACATGTTGTGAGACGTATGAATTCCTGCAAATCACTCTTACAGGAAGAAGGGTCGGATGTGCAAATATTATATAAAATATTGAAAATCTACCAAACAAGTTCAAAGTTATTTTGCTTAAATTGCATGTCCTTACACTAGCCTATTTTCCTCAAGCTTCACTTAAAGGCACAGTGTGTAGGATTTTTTTGTTTTCAGCGACATCTAGTGGTTGAATCATCC
>NW_013952696.1:575099-578249 GCF_001266775.1 Austrofundulus limnaeus
AAATAAACATTTGAAATATATGAGTTTGTATGTAATGTATGAATATAATATACAAGTTTCACTTTTTAAATGGAATTACTGAAATAAATCTACTTTTTCATGATATTCTAATTTTATGACCAGCACCTGTACATACAGTATGAGACATTTTAGAACCTATGAACATTATATTTAGGCTAAAAATCCTATTTATGTGCCTCTATCAAATATTTGTTTCTCTCTCTCTGTGCACAGGAGAAAAACTCCTTCTTGAACTACAATGTGTCCTGCATCCTCACCATGCCACAGTACATGAGGCAGGGTTATGGCAAGATGCTCATCGACTTCAGTCAGTACACACACTCATCACGCTCTCACCGCTCAATACTGCAGTGTGTTGAGAAAAGATCAATAAGAACAAAATAGCTGTTTATGCTGTCCGACCAGGCTACCTGCTGTCCAAGGTGGAGGAAAAGGTGGGCTCTCCTGAGCGACCCCTGTCTGATCTGGGACTAATCAGCTACAGAAGTTACTGGAAAGATGTTCTGCTGCGCTACCTGAACAATTTTCAGGGCAAGGAGATCTCCATCAAAGGTCAGGATCGAGTTACACTTGCCAAAATACACGAGAAACACACCCAAACCACATCAAGATTTTTTAACTATGCTGCTTAAAAAAATTTTTACAACATAAAATGTTTCAAATGTTTTACCAGTATTGCATTTTTTTAAAGGAAATTTCATTTTAGGCAGGATTTATTGTTGTGCATTTCATGTACAGTTCTCACTGTTGCCCAACTTTAATGGGGAACCTCCAAACTCATAAACTAAGCAGGATTGAGCTGATGCATTGCAGCGTATCTGCCAGCAGTCCTGAAAGGCAAGAATCAGTTTACAGCAGAGACTGGGATGGGAATACAGTTTAATACAGTATTTCCAGCCACAATAACAAAGAAGAGCTTTCTTTTTTTTTTCTTTTTTTTTTACTTAATGTTTATCGAAACATTTTTTTTTTCAAACACATACAATACACAGAACAAAAACAGACTGTCGACAAGAGGAATTACTCACATTATAACTAAGTTGAATAGTTACAGGATGAAACAGCAAACAGAATTACATTCCTTTTTTTGAGCAGCATTTAAAATAACAAGGAAAGAGAAACCTGGTTCAGATATTGCTCTCTAAAGATCTAGTCCATTTGCTCCATCTCTTTTTATAAAGGTCCGGTTGCAGTCTCAGCATGAACGTTAACTTTTCCATTTTGTGGGTCTCTTCTACCAATTCCAGCCAGTCCTTTAACGTTGGTGGGTCAGGTTGAAGCCAATTCCGAGTAATCAGTTTTTTGGCTGTGGCACTGAAGATTTTTAATAAATATTTGTCATTCACATTCAGACCTTCAGGAACAGCTCCGAGTAGCAATAACATGGTGGGTCGTTGGAGTTTAAGATCCAAAATTGACTCAATCTTCCCCAGAACATCCTTCCAATAAGTCTTTATCTTAATGCAGGACCAAAAAATATGGGAGTGATTTGCCTCTGTGTCCCCACATTCCCTCCAGCAAGGCTACTGCTTTGGTGTTCTGAAAAAACATATCAAATTTTTCCATCTGAATTCACGCCATTGGTTTGAAGAGGAGGTTGTAGCAGCGGATTCACACATATTGTCCCACTGCTCTTGTGATATTTCAGTATTCAACTCTTTTTCCCATCTTTTCCTAACATAGTCTGTTGACTTTCCTTGGGATCTCAACAATCCCTGATAAAGTTTGGAAATAGTGATTTTTCGAGGTTTGGAGTAGGCTTGTGAAACCAATTGAATGATCTCGTTAGAGTCTAAGATACAAGCTTTCAGTATGTTTGAAAAAATATGTTGTCTAAGTTGCAAGTACTGTATCTAAAGAAATCCCCTTTTTCTAAATCATGTTTTTTTGTAGTGTTTGAAAGCTTGGTAGAGTATTTTTGTCCAGTATCCTGCAATATGCAGTTATTCCTTTCTGTGACCAGTTTTTAAAACTGGAGTCTAATTGGTTGGGGATGAAGTCTGAGTCAAAGGCGGCCATCAGAGAACTCGTATCTGGTTACCCAAGTTAAGTTCCCTCACCACTTCAAACCAGGTCGAAAGGGTAAATGACACTAGGGGATCTAATTTTTTTTGACATGCTGCTGCAAGTTTCTGATCCCCAATCAAAGCTTGTATTGGGATGTTTCCACATTTGTTTTCTAATTCTTTCCATCCAGCCTCGTAAGTATAGTCACACCACTGTACCACTGTTTTGAGTTGAGCTGCGAGGTAATAATCATGAAGATTTGGGAGTGACAGACCCCCTTTTTATTTCCTAATTGTTAGAGTACTATTTTTAATTCTGGGTTTTTGTCCCTTCCGAATAAAAAGAGATATCAATTTGTCCCACTCGCAAAACTGAGAATGAGGGATTTTGATAGGCAAGGAGATAAATAGGTACAATAGCCTGGGAAGTACTGACATCTTAATGACCTCAATTCTTGAATTAAAGTCAATTATACATTCAGACCACTGTGTAAGGTCTTGTTTAATTCTAGTATTCACAATTTCATAGGTTTTTTTTTGTACAGGTCTTTCGGAAGGTAAGTCAACCATACACCCAAGTATTTGATTGCTTTTTTAGACCAGTCAATAGGGACTTTCTCTTTGATCTCTACCGATGGGTAATAGTTAAAACTCATAATTTGTGTTTTATCCATATTTAGTCTGTATCCTGAGTAGGTGCCAAATGTATCTAGTAACTTTAAGGTGGCTAGGATGGATTGCTCCGGACTCGAGAGGTATAGAAGGATATCATCAGCATATAGTGCTATTTTATGTTCTCTTGGATTTATTACTATACCATGGATATCACTGCTCTCTCTAATTGCCTGGGCAAGAGGCTCTATGTAAAGTGCAAAAAGAATTGGGGAGAGCGGGCATCCTTGTCGAGTGGATCTCTCCAGCTCTATTCTGTCTGTCAAGCGGCCATTTATCTTGATCCTAGCTGTGGGTGATGCATATAATGTTTTAATACTATTGATTGCGGAATGAGAAAAACCAAATTGTTCCAAAACCAAGAATATCCATCCATCCATCCATCCATCCATTTTCTTCTGCCTATCCGGGGTCGGGTCGCGGGGGCAGCAGCTTCAGAAGGGAGGCCCAG
>NW_013952696.1:578504-585918 GCF_001266775.1 Austrofundulus limnaeus
TCATCCACCCCCGGGACCCTGCCACCGAGGAGCTTTTTGACCACCTCAGTGACCTCGTCCCCAGAGATTGTAGAGTCCAACCCAAAGTCCCCAGGCTCAGCTTCCTCAACAGAAGGCATGTTGGTGGGATTGAGGAGGTCTTCGAAGAATTCCGCCCACCGGCCCACAACGTCACGAGTTGAGGTCAGCAGCACACCATCCCCACTATAAACAGTGTTGGTGCTGCACTGCTTCCGCCTCCTGAGATGCCGGATGGTGGACCAGAATCGCCTCGAAGCCGTGCGGAAGTCTTTCTCCATGGCCAAGAATGAGAAAACCAAGAATAAGAACTGCCAATTGACACGGTCAAAAGCCTTTTCCGCATCCAAGCTCACCATTATTGCTATATGATTGTTTGTCTGTATATTCTGAATTATATGCAGTGAGTGTCTTATATTAACCTGAGTTTGTCGACCAGAGACAAACCCGGTTTGGCTCCCATCAATCAGATCTGAGACAAACGCGTTCAACCTATTGGACAAGATACAGTAGATGCATATAGCTTATAATCTTGGTTAAGAATTGATATAGGTCTGTATGAGCTGCATAATATTTTGTTTTTTCCTTCTTTTGGTAATACCGTTATAATCGATTCAGACCATGATGGAGGTGTTGTCATTTTCTCTAAAGTCTAATTTAAAGACTTTAATAATACAGGGGACAGTTCTTGTTCAAATATCTTATACCATTCACCTGGAAGACCATCTGTACCGGGTGTTTAATTATTTTTCAATTTTTTTATCGCCAGTTTCAGCTCTTTTCCAGTTATACTGTATGCTCAGTTAGGCTTTTATTCTGACATTCTCCAATTGTTGGCAAGTCTAATGAATTGAGAAATGTTTTAACATCTTCTATTCTGCTTTGTTCTTGTTGTGCATATAATGCTTTATAGTAGGTTTGAAAAGCTTTATCAATTCCTTCCAAACTGTTTTCTACTATTCCTGTCTGAGGATCAGTTATGGGACAAATTGACTGCATGATTTGTTTTTTATGAATTCTTCTTGCAAGTAGTTTTGTTGCTTTGGGCCCAACTTCATAAAATGATTGTTTTAGGAATTTATTTATTTTCTTCCTCTTTTTTATGTACTGTATATCCAAAATTTTCCTCCTTATCTCTTGGATTTGTGCTTTGGTATAATCGAGTCGATTTCTGATTTGCAAGTTCTCCAATTCTTTCAATTTAATCTCCAATTGGTTTAGTTCTCTTTCCTTCTCTTTCTTAATCACAGTACTTAGTGATATAAATTTTCCTTTTATAACCGCCTTCAATGTGTCCCATAAAATATTAGGATTGACTTCCCCGTTGCCATTTAGTTCTAGAAAGTTTTTTATTTCTGTCTTTATGTCTTTAATGACTTGTTTATTATTTAGCAAGCTTGTTTTTAGCCTCCAAATGTTTTTTTTTTTTTTTTTTTTGTTTTTTTGCTCTTGTATCCAAGTTTAATGTTAAATATACTGGCGAGTGGTCTGACAAGATTCTGGTACCGATTTCACAGCTTTTTAGTCTATGTCGATCATTCTTAAAAACCCAGAAAAGATCTATTCTTGAAAATACTGCGTGAGGGGGAGAGAAATAGGTAAAATCCTTTCCTGTTCGGTGCATTGCCTGCCAAGCGTCCAGTGAGCCAACATCGTCCATTCCCCTCTTTAGTAGTTTACTTTGTGGAGTATTTATTCTTTTGCTATTYGATGTATCATTTTTTTATTCAGAACAGTATTAAAGTCACCTGCACAAATTAAAATACCTTGTGACTGATGAAATAACTTTTAATACTTTTTTCAAAATTTCCCTCAATTTTCCCTTGAACCAGTATATACCTGCCTTCACTATCTCGTATTTGTTTTATAAGATCAAAATGCAAAGAGTTATGTATTAGCACCGCGACTCCTCTCTTATGAGCCGTCTTGAAAGAACTATAAAAAACGTTCCTGGGTCCAAATTTTTGTAGTTTCTCATGCTCTATTGGGGACAAATGAGTTTCTTGAAGAAGTAGGATCTGAATTTTCTCCTTTTTTATCTTAGACATTAAAGAAGAGCTTTCTTACATCCATTAGATTATAGTCCCTAAACTGGGCTCATCTCTCTCTTCTCTCCAGATGCTAGCACCAGCTCTTAGAAGACAGTAAATATTTTGGTTTTTGAGAATCAGACACCTGGAATTCCAATAGTAATGCACATAAATATGGGCATTTTGTTTCTCTAAATGAATGAATGAAACTTTATTTAGGAGGCAGACATCTGCACCAGTGCAAAAAGACCATGTTTGGTTGTCGTAGTTTTGAAGTCCACAGCTCCTTTTGCAAGAGCTTTGGATATTAGACAGATGCACAAAAAGCCCAATTTTGTTTGTAAGAGACTTGCATTCCTGTAGTGAATCTGGATTTAAGTCCCACCCCCAAATGCATCAGATAATAGTTTGTCATGAAGGTCAGATAGAAACCATGACTGTGACAAAACAGCGAATACTCTGTTCCCTCACATCCACATCTGTTTTGTCGTCATTCTCTGTAGAGTTTGTATCTGTGTGCTTTAATGATAAGAAATTAAATGACTGATTCTGTTTTACTTGTTTCTTCAAATGGCAATACAACTATAAAAAGTTGTAATTAATCCTTTTTATTCAGAACCCCTAAATTATAAGACTGTAATGGTCTGATTTATACACATTTATTTAACATGATATATCAGAGAGTTCTTCTGTCAGCTGCTGACTGCAGAAGGATCTGTCTAATTGGGTTTTAAGATCCTGAACTCAGACAGACTAAAGAAAATGTCTGAGCCAGTGTTTGCAATGAAAATCAGTTTTCACGTGAGGAATTTAATGTCCACTCAAACATTGTGAGATCTTTTCATATTTTCTTTTTACTGGGAATTTGTGAACTTTAAGCCTTTCATGGGTTTTCACGCTTTTGTTTTTCTCTCTTATCCCCAAGCTAAATAAGTAAGCAAATCCATATTTATTATAAAATAGAAACATAAATCAGGTTAAATTGAGACCATTAAGGTGTAGAAAGCAGATAACCCTGCATGCACTTTAATTTGCAAATGCACCAGCTCCACTTTAGTCTCATCATTTAGAAAAAAAAAGTTTTATTTCCTTGACACGGTGATAAGCTAGATATTTTAAACAAATATACTTCAGTCTACATCCTCATCTGCATTATGGCAGGTATAGCAGCTCAGTGTCTGGGCGTATGTCAGTGGCAGACACAAACTATTGGCAGTGCAGGGGTTTTGCATTGGATGTTGCTTGTACAAATACAAAGAAATCACAACCAAGTCTTTTTGTGTTTTTAGACAAACATATTAAATTGACAAATTGATTTGGAAGCAAATGCAAGAACTGTATATTTAAATAAATTTGGTCTTAAAATCAGGGATGTAAGACTGTAGATATACAGTATGTTCTGACCATGATGAGAACTCATACAAATGTAGTTAAGTTCAATTTTATTTGTTTAAATAGCATCTATTCACAACAACAGTAATCTCAAGACATTATACAAAGAAGTAACCAGTGCAAAACATTAATCCCATTAAAAACAATTCTTTTAATCTAATATTAATACAAGACTTTCAAAATCAGTATATAACATAATGTCAATTAGTAAATAGTTGTCTATCTAAAGGCCATCACAAAACTCTTCAGACAACTTATGCGGACTTTTCAAAACAATGGCGCACACACTGGTGTAAGTCGCATATGTTAGGTGTACGTTTGGAATAAGTCATCAACACACTGATATATGAAGGCATACATTCAATGTGTTGCTCATGGGTTTGACATAATTCACACATGTTACATGTAAGTTACTTACAAGTTGACACAAGTCAGAAACCAGATGGGAAATTATGTAGTGTACACAACGGCACAAGTTCTTTAAATGTTCTAGATGTTAAATGTGACATGTGGCCTCAAGGAAACCAGAACATTGTTGTTGTCCCCATACTGAGAAACACTGAGACGACAGTGGAACAGTGGAAAGAAACCTGGAAGAAACCTCCATCAGATTCAGGCTCACGATAAGCAGCCATCGGCCTTGACCAGCTGAAGTTTGAGAGAACAGGAAGGAAACACAAACGGTTGGATTGTTTCAGGTTTCACTTCTAAGGGAAGATAAACAGCAAACACAAATTTATAACAGCAATAAATACAAATACTGAGAATGCAGAGTAAAGACAGCAGAGTGAGAAAATGTAGTCAGTTTGTCCTCCAGCGTAACAATCCCTATAACTAAGGGATGGTTTAGGAAACCCAAGCCAACACCGTGCAGCTATAGGATTTAGGATAAAGAAGATTGATTATTATCATAAAGAAACTGGAATCTGTCAGATAAATATGATTTAAATCATTTTAGAGCCCTTCACAATATCAACTTCAAACCTCTGTAATAAAATATTGTGATCAATTGTATCAAATGCAGCACTGAGATCTAAAAGGACAAGAACGGACGCAAGTCCACTGTCTCAGGCCATGAGAATATCAGTAACTTTCACCAGTGCTGTTTCTGTGCTATGATGATCTCTAAACCCTGACTGAAACTCCTCATGTAGGTCATTTCTATCCAGATGTTTACACAATTGATTTGCAACCATTTTCTCAAGAATTTTTGAGGTGAACTGGAGATTGAATATAGGTTTATAATATATTTAATAAGTAAATTATTTCAACACTTTAAGTAAATAAGGCTTTTTTTTACAGCAACTTTAAAAGGTTGGCAGACACTMATTCACTAGAGATAGATTATTCAGATCCAAGTAGAGATGTTAATTAGGGGAAACGCCTCTGGGAACCATCTTTCTTTGCTTATTTTGTTTCAAACATGTACTCGAGCACATTAAAGCACCTGCAATAGGACAGCTGTAAGGATGGATATGAAGCGGTGACGAAGCAAAGAACAGTGAGTATGGAGCAGGTACTAAAAAAACCTGAGGCAGACAGCTTTTTTTCATACCCACAAAGCATACTCTAGGTAGAAAATGACCAAAGTACAGTGGCACAGTTCAACAAATTGAGGCCATTCTAACTCCTCTGTCCTGACAGAGATCAGCCAGGAGACGGCGGTGAACCCAGTGGATATTGTCAGCACTCTGCAGTCTCTACAAATGCTCAAATACTGGAAAGGAAAGCACTTGGTTCTAAAGAGACAGGTGAGAAACATGACCAGATTTTTTTTCTTCAAGCTTTTCCTTCCTTCTGCTTTGACCTCACTGGTAACTAAGGTTCTCTTTAATCCCAAAGGACCTCATCGATGACTGGAAGGCCAAGGAGACTAAGCGTGGTAACGGAAAGTCTATCGACCCCACAGCCTTAAAATGGACCCCACCTAAAGGGACATAGAGGAGCTTCCTTTACACCCCACTCCCCCCCACAAAAAAAAAACACATGCACAGACCCTCCCTCGTACGCTGGCATTGACCCTCAGTCTAAACCTTCCTAGCTGCAGCACTGTTATTAACAAAATTAATGAACAGATTTTTGTTTAGCTTGTTTGGTTTTTGGGTTCAAACAGTCGCTGAGTTCACTCAAGACCACTAAAACTAAAGCAGTTTCATCTCACTCATACATATGTTGCCTGACCTGGAGGTAATACTGTGTTTGAACTTTATTTAATATCAGGAGTGCATACCTAAAAGTGAATGGGTAATTTAATCATTTAAAGGTAGACAAATGCTGAGCATTTATATATAGATAATACAACCCAAACAAAAAATAAGTTTTGAAGAAAGTATTTAGTCTTTATTGTGCAACTTTTTGCTTCAAAAGACAATAACAAAATAATGTAAGTAAAACGCACTGTCTGTTTAGAATAAAAATGTAGTACTTATTTACTATTTTAGATTAACACATTTAGTTATTTTGACTTTACTGTTTAACACGTAGGGGTGTAAAATCAAATAATTTGTATCTGAAATAGTTTTTGTCCTTTCAGACCTGCAGACGTTCTAGCTTGTAATAATAGAGCTAGAATTCAAAGAAATGGTAACAGCACAATGTTGCTGCTCATAGTTTTCACATCATATATTACTAGAACGGTAATATAGGTACTATAAAAGTACAGTAATGGTGCGTTGTTCACTCACCTTTTCATAGACACATATTTAGCAAGGGGCGGCAGGCGCACCCGCTAATCCAATCTACAGCAGGCGTTTATCGAACCGAAGCTGCATTTTACTTTGTTGCCGAGACGATCGACACGGCACAGGTCTGCAATGATTGGCTCACACAAACATGTTGTGACAGACGCAAACCAGCTTCCTGTGATTAAACTGGACATTAAGAGTTTCTAAGAATAACAGGAGAAGTTGTTCTTTATCGTGCTTCACGTTTTATGTGATGTTTTTGTTGATGACCTTAAAACCTGGTGAAAAACAGTTTTATTTTAAAGCTTATGTCACATGAGTAACAAAGAGAGCTTTAAAAGATTTTCAACTCAAGAACTTCCCTGAGAGTTACAGGAAAGACTGATGGCTCAGTTCCCAAACGCATCTAGTGTGTTTTGTCAAGACTTTTTGAAGTAGGGTTTTGTGGAAAGGATAAAAACAGTTTTTATCTCGCCTGTTATAGATCGCTCTTCCAACAGAGTTTAGATCTGATTAGATTGAAGGAGCAAAGAGCTGACTCAAATGCAGCTAAGACCAAAGTGGATTGCTGCCATCTTAAAATGACTCCAATTTTCAAAAATTGCATAGCTCCTTAATGCTTACTTTTTAACTTATGACATTTTTTACATTGGAGCTGTATTTGGACAAGCTGTTGGCTTGTCAGTCCAGTCAGACGTAAACTCTTTTGTCCAAACTGAGTTTATTCAAAGATCTAACTATAACTTTACATGGACTGCTACTTCAAATAAGCCGAAATACCCCTAAAATCAAGTCTCAAAAACAGTATCTCTGCCTAAAGGAGTACAGTCATCAGTACATTTTTGCTTTTCCATCTGCACTGTGACCATTGCACATTGTTTTAAAGTGATCCCCAATTAGTTGTAAAATTAGATTTTATTTGATAAACTGTAAAATAAAGACTGTAAAAATACTGTAGGTTGTTCAGTTTTTATAATTTTTAAACTAAAAGTTTAAAAATATATTTTAACACGGACGGGGCCATTTTATTTACAGGCAAAGCGTTCTGGGTAAATTATGACGTGGATAGGTCCTCGGTGCGAGGCTGCTAGTGAGCTATATCCACCCTGAAGATAAGCTCTTTTAAATGAAACCAGAGAGCGTTGACAGAGAGGAGAAGGTAGAAATGACTCAGCCTGTAACTGAAAATATAGATGGAGGACAACAGAGCTGCTTCATGGAAGAAGCTTGTTAGCTTTAGCGTTAGCCCTGACGCTATCACCATATATATGTATTAGCTCAGCTCTGCAC